>NW_007257438.1:1138-61830 GCF_000164805.1 Carlito syrichta
ACTGCTGGTGGGAATGCAAACTAGTGCAACCTCTTTGGAAAACAGTGTGGCGATTTCTAAAAGAACTAGACATTGACCTTCCATATGACCCATGACCCAGCAATCCCCCTACTGGAAATATGCCCAGAGGAAGTCAAATCATTCTACAAAAAAGATACCTGCACCCGTATGTTTATTGCAGCACTGTTCACAATAGCAAAAACATGGAACCAACCATGCTGCCCATCGAAACCAGACTGGATTTTTTTAAATGTGGTACATATATACAATGGACTATTATACAGCCATAAAGAAGGACAAACATATGAACTTTGCAACAACTTGGGTGGATGTAGAGTCTATAAAACCGAGTGATCTATCACAGAAACAAAGAACAGAGTACCACATGGTCTCACTCATAAGCGGATCCTGAACAATTACCATAATACTATTAGAAAGAGATTGCCAGTAGTGAGATACTGCTGGGGCGTGAGAGGGGGGACACAACATCAATAAGGGTACCTGATCTCAAACCAAGCAAAGTGGGACCAAAGGGAGGCCCAAACTTTACCTGTATGATGACCACTTGTATACTTAATCCTGATCGTACCCCACATCTTTAAAAGAAAAACAAAGAAAAAAAACACTTCAATAGCTTTTTGTCTAGAGAGGAACCACACAAGACTCTCTAAGACAGCACCACCATTGCTTACCCCTCATTTTCCACCTGATGATCTAACAAACCAGCTTTGCACTTCTCCAAAAACCCCAGGAGGTTACTCAACTTCTCACCTCTGTGTTCATGTATGTGTTGACATTTTGCCCATGTTCTTATGCCTAACCCTCTATTCTCTGGCTGATTTCTACTCACCTTTGAAGAGTAGAAGACTCAATTTAAGTATCCCTACTCCAAGAAGCCTCCTCTGAAACACCCCTCCACCAATCAGAACTAGTTTCTTTCTTTTTGTGTTCCCAAGGCTGCCCTAGCACTCTGTGAATGTTGTCAAATTGTAATTATGTGTCTATGAATCCATTAACCCTATTGAACAGCAGGCTTCCTGAGGGCAAAACTGTATTTTATCATCTTTATCTTAGTGCCTGGGACAGTGTCTGGCACATAGTTAACTCTTGATAAGTGCTTGTTGAATTAATGAATTAAATAATATTAATTATTATAATTAAGATATTAATATTGATATATTAATTTATATTAATAATAAAATGCTTTTTAACTTGAGTATATCAAAATTCTTAGGAAAGGCTAAAAATAAAATTACATTTAATTGCATATTTGAAAATCTGCTTTTATGTTAAAAAAATCATGAACATGAGATCACCCTTGCTGTTCTGGAAAGCATTTGCCCAATAGCCAGTCCAATCCTTTCTTGCCTGGCTTTCTCACATCCCAGAATGAGGATTACCTCTCTATTTTGTGAACAGAGGATGTTATTCTCCAGGATTGCTTATTTTGCACTTCTCACAGGCCCTAAAATAACATACTTTTCACTAGGTTAGTTGTATCTTAGTTCAGACTAAAAACAGAGACATAATGAGCTGGAGAGAGAACATGCTTATTTGGGAATTTACTGAAACCATAATCTTGATCTACAAGCTTCTGGGGGCATCTAACTAGTTTCCTGCAGTTAAATCTGTGCTTTTGGGAAAAGCTTTTTCAACCTATAACCACCCAGTATCCTTCTTCAAGTCCCATTAAGTACCCAACCCACTGCTACACTCACTTCAGACTCTGACAGGCTCTTCAGGGTAGAAACATCTATTCCAATAAAGCTGTCCAGTAACTCAGTTGTGTCCATCTGGTCAAACACAGCCCACCTGGACAACTGATCAGACTATCCTTCCACCAATGAAGTGCTAGGGTCAGAAGAAAAGCAGCCAGGTTCTTCTGGGACTAGGCACCTCATTTTTCCTCTTATCAGAGTTCAGTCCCAGTATTTCTGTAGTTCTCCCCTAACAGAACAATAAGAATCAGGAAGAAGCTACATTTTTGGTCATCGGAAAGGACATCATCCACTGCCAGAGAAAATATGAATTAGAGAATTCCAGGCAAATGAGTACAAACTGGTCTTCTGAAATTGCACAGCCCCAAATAAGGTTTTTCCTGGCTTGGACTATGCCAAGAACATACTCTTGTAGTCACCAAGTCTGTGACCTTGTGGTAAGAGCACATTTTTAACCCTTAATGAAGGTCCCCAAAAACAGAGGGAAAAAATACCAGAGAATAATGATGGTGACTGTCACCTGTACTCCTTTCATATGGTTGAAATTAGAAAAAGATTGTGCAAATGTCATGATAGACCAAGGCTATTGTGGAAAGGTATTGTCCTCACAACATTCCTAGTGCCTCTAAATGTCTGGAAACTCAGCTAGCAAGATATTCCATGAATTTCTCAGACCTCTTGTAAAAAAACATAAGAGGAAAAAACTGCTTTTTTGTTAGTCATTCATTCATTTATTTGTTGCTTATTGAATTCACTCCGTATTTCAAACACCTGGCTAGATTAGAAAATATGTCCCTTTTTGTTCATCACTGTATTTCCCCACACTTCATATAGTACCTGGCGTATCATAGGTGCTCAGTCAAAATTTCAAATAAATTAATACAAAGATCAGCCTCTGGCATGGCAGTATAAGAAACTCTGCATACCTGCCTCCCTGTGAAACCAACGAAAATTATTTTTAAAACAATCACTCAACGCCTAAGGGCATACAGCAAAATAAGCATTATTCAAAAAGGCCATTATAGATCTGTTCAAAGAACTGATGATAATGACGTTGCATAGAAAGACAGTATCAATAAAGAGATATCAAACAAATTAATACATAAGTGAATGAATGAAAAAAAATAGACTTTTAGCAGCAGGCCTGCCTCTAATGTTTACAGAGACCGGGACAAGAGTAAAATACAAAATGAAAGCCTGTACACCATATGTTTAAATATCTAAATGCAAAGTCAAACTAACAAACATTAAATAAATTATGTTCTGCTCTCATATCAGATGGGGGACCCATAAACCCCAGAATTTATTTACAAAAAAATTGTGTATTTATTCTTACATGTTAAACTTCTGTCACCTGCAAAGTACTCTTTGTTTGATGCAATACACCTATTGAAATGCTTTTGCCACCATTCAAAACAGTTTTTGAACTTGTTATTTTTGATACCTTTTAGTACTTCTGCCGTTTTTTGTTTCACCTCTTTCACATCAGCAAAACGTTTCTCTTTGAGGACTTTTTTCATCTGGGGAAACAAAACAGTCTCTTAGGGCAAGACTGGGTAAATAGGAAGGGTGAGGGGAAAGAGTCATGCTGTTTTGGGCTGAAAACTGCTGAACACTCATCATGGTGTGGGCAGGTGCATTCATAAATCACTCATCATGAAATGAGCAAACACTCTGAAAGAATCTTCCAAAAAAACTCACTGAAGCCCTAATGCAGCCTCTCACGACACTAGCTGATACACTGATATGGATGGGTTCCTAGAACACTCACCTAGCTGGGAAGCCTGTACTACCAGGGGCCCGTCCTCCAAAAGATAATTCCATCTTTTTATGGGTCCCCCCTCATACTTTGAAAAATGCACCTTGACAATGACTTAGATATCCAAGGTATAACTGTGAGCAACCTAGCCCACCAACTGCAGCTTTATGTGACTCTCAGCCTTTCTGGGAGAGTTTCTTTTGGCCACTGGAAGCATATTTCTCCCCAGATCCAGGAAAGAGGCCAACCCTGGATGTGGGCACAGAGCCCCTTGATCAGGGGATTACTGGGTCTCAGGCATCCCAAAGATGGTCTAGATCAGGATAGTACTGAAATCTGAGCAAGCATCAGAATCACCAGCAGGGGTCTTAAAACACTGATGGCAGGGTCCATCCTTCAGAGTTTTTCATTCAGGAGTTCTGGGTTGAGGGATGAGAATTTGCATTTCTAGCAAATTCTCAAGTGATGTGATGCTGCTCTTTGGGGAGCCACATTCAGAGAACCACTCTTGTAGAAAGGGGAAGGGCTGCAGGCTCTGAGTGAACATAGCTTTGTTGCCCTTTGGGGGAAAGGGGCATCAGCTGGAGGAAAGTCAGGACAGGGTCTTCTAAAGCCCAGGGCCCAGGAGGGAGCTCTCTTATCCCATCTGACTTAAGAGCAGCAGAATGTATACCAGGCAGCCTGGGAGACTGCAGGAGCTCATGCACAGTGGGAATGCCTGTACCTTTGAATGCATTTCCTCAACCCTGGAGTCCAGTCATTTGATCAGGAGTCAGATACTCCCTAGCAACAGAGCAGCAACTCTACCCTGACCAAGTCCAAGTGCCAAGGGGCACAAGGATGCTCTCATTCCCTCTATCACCAGTCATGGAATGACACAGCAGCAGGGTCAGGTGAGGTTCCAGTGAGAACAGGGGTTACTTTGTTCCCTTTGAGAAATGCTAACTAAATTCATTCAAGCACAGAACGTTTTTTTGGAGTATCGTTTATTAATATCACATGCAAGTATTTGGGGAACTGTAACACAGCTCCGCTGAGTTTCAGCTATCTCTCCCATCACTTGTTTAAAAGGATAACCAAACGATCAAATAAAAGATGCATTTTCTTACTCTATCTCACTCAGGCTTAAGAGATGTCAAATGAGTAGTTGTGAACAGCAGAACAGACTCAAACCAAAATGACATGGTTACATCACAGTGTTCATTGCATCAAGCAGGCAGAAACGTGATTCGGCAGGCATTCAAGTAAGCTTTGCCTGGACTAATTGTACTTTTGTCCAACAAATTGTTTTTATTCTAAAGTCTACAACTATAGTTATATTTTACATTGGGTACACCAATGCAGTAGTAGTCTACTTTTTTTTTTTTTTAAATCATGCATTCTTTCATTATGACTAAGATCTGAAAACAAGTCTTTTTTCTTTTTTTTTTAAACACCAAGTCTTGAAGAAGGTGTAAATACCCTAGTCAGCATCAATGTACCCTCACCCCTACCCAAAAAGACTTTCTCTTTTTGAAATTCTTTTTCCTCCCAATTCCTTAGGAGGTCACCATCAACCTGAACAAGAGCCAGTACACTGAGAAGGTGACATTCTCAAGGCCACGCAAGTGAGTCCTCCTCTCCCCTGCCCCTCACACCCCACCTAATAACTCATCTCTTCCAGGCCTCTGGAATCGCAACTTAAGGTGATATGTGTAGGGAAATGAAGGGTTAATACACAATTTGGCCTTTTGAAATAAACCCCCCTGTATTCGCTCAAGGACGTCCTTTAAATTCTTTTCCTCCAGCACTTTGTTTGCAAGCCCATAAATAGCTCCTCTTCAAATACATACTGAAAGCCCAACCTAATAAAAGAGGTAAAACTGTTTTGGGGCTGAAGTGCTTATTGTATTTGCACAGGTCAAAGCTATAGTGCTCACTCTGATCTCAGTTTAAATAAAAGGCAAAGAATTCAAGTACAGCCATCTCATTCTTGAGATTCCCAGGAAACGGGAACATTTTTCTTCAACCATTGCAGCTGCACGTTAAGTACTAGAGGCAGTCTGTTCTTCAACAAGTACAGATTGAGAGCTCAGATGCCCTGGCTGTAACAGTGATGGAACATTTAGAGGCATTTGAGCCAGGAATTAGAAAAAGGAAATGCTTCCTGCTTTGTTGACAGAACTTGCCTTAGATCGCAAGCAAACATGACGGTGATAGTCAACAAGGAAAGGAATATTCTCCTAGGTATTATCTAAGAGGCTACATGCAGTTTTTTTCATGTGTACTTAGAACTATAAGAGCTGTTTACATCTCATTTAACTCAATCCTCTAATTTTATAAATAAGAAAATGTAGACCCAGCATTTCCCAACTTGTTTGCCTTAGGTAGGTAGATAGGTAGGAGGTGGGTAGATATTCTGCCCAAAACCGGGTTGCCTTATCTGGCTATAGCTAGACTTCTTTATGAGTACATGAAGGAAGAGACCAATAAAGGATTTTAGACAATTCACACATGGAAGCTTCTGAATTCATTCTTAAAATGGCAGTATTATCTGTGGCAATTGGCTAAACTGTAAACAAAGAATATCATAGAGACTTTAGACATAGCCCTAAATATGTGGTTTGCCAGTTACGTTTGTGCTGTGGTTTGAATGTTCCCCTTAAAAACAATCCCTGATCCAACAGTATTGGGAGGTAGGGCCTAATGGGAGGTATATGTCACGAGGACTCCATCTTCTCCATCTTCATGAATGGATTAATGCCAATTATAAAAAGGTTTGAGGCTTCAAGGTCTCTCTCTCTCTCTCTCTCTCTCTCTCTCTCTCTCTCTCTCTCTCTCTCTCTCTCTCTCTCAATCTTGCACGTGCACATGAACTTTTTTGCCCAATAATGCAAGAAGGCCCTCATCAGATGCTGGCACCCTGATATTGGACTCCCAACCTCCAGAACTATAAGAAATAAATCTATTCTTTATAAATTACCCAAGCTATGGTATTCTGTTATAGCAGCACAAGACAGATTCAGACAGTTTGTAATATTCTCTTCTGTTTTTTTCTGCATTCCTAAAATGTTAAATTTATAAAAAAGCAATTTTACAACTTTTTTCCCCAATATATATGAGCATTCTCAAGTTCATTGCAGGCTTATTTTTGGCTCTGTTCACATTAGCAATACCTCTTGCCCACGACATACCATAAAGTATATCTGGACATAACAAGCCACTAACACTGGTGAAAAAGAAACATAATTCAGTAGATTATTGAATTAATTGCTGCCCTGAAGGAAAAAAAAATCCCCTAATGTCTTGTGGCAGCAGTAGACACAGATGGACTGCTAAAGACAAAAACTTCTGTGGAGTGGAAAGAGTCTCCTTCAGAAACACAGCTTCATTATTTTACGAGGGCATTTAAGGACATCCACTCTTGGCTTCTGGACTTTGCAGGGTCGAATTCTCCTGTTTGCCTAGTGGTGCCGTCCACTAGAGGGAGTCAGGGCCCGTCTGAGAATCTCTATAGGGAAGAATTTCAAAAAAATGCAGTCTTCGGAAATACAGACAGAATGAGGGAAGTAAGCAGGGAAGAAAGTTTTCACTTCTACCTCAGACACATCTTTCTTTGGAGAACACAATTCATGGAGTTATCTCTCCCAACAACAAATAATCATTGAGGAGAGATACATGTCCATCTAAATGAGACATGTATCTCTGTACATCAACACTCACAGAAGGAGTAACCTTTGTTCCATTTTAGAATGACGTAAGGAAAGTAGAAGCTAGGGAGCCCGTAAGCTTGATTTGCTAGTTGCAAACTGGTCAACTTTCACCTCACTTTGATCTTACCTAAGTGATAGCCTAAGCACATGTCAACAGCAGTTGCTTTGTTGACACTGGCTTCAGACACACAGATAGTTAACTTTTTTTTTTTCTTTTTTTTTTTGTCAGAGTCTCACTCTGTTACCCAGACTGGAGTGCAGTGGCTGCTGGGCTCCGGCGATCCTTCCGCCTCAGCCTTCCAAGTAGCTGGAACTACAGGTGCGCGCTACCACACCCGGCTAATTTTTGATTTATTGTAGAGATGAGGTCTTGCCAAGTTGCCCAGGCGGGTCTCGAACCCGCGGACTCAGGCAAATTTTTTAGCAAGTAAGAAATTTAATGTTGCAACTTTTTTTTCTTTTTTGAGTTGAGGTCTCACTCTGTCGCCCAGACTGGAGTGCAGTGGCCAGTTCCGGCCACCGCAGCCTCAACCTGCTGGGCTCCAGCGATCCTCCCGCCTCAGCCTTCCGTGTAGCCGGAATTACAGACATGCACTACCACACCCGGCTGTGTTGCAACATTTTTAGCACGTATGAAATAAGGGCCCCTTATCCTTTCAAATTGCTGCCTATAGCCAATTCCTGCCGACTTAGTGTCAGAGACATTTCTCCTCCTCCCCCTCCTCCCTCTCCTCCCTCTCCTCTTCCTCCTTCTCTGTCCTTTCCCTCCTTCTCCTCCCCTTCCTCCATCTCCTCCTCCTCCTTCTTCTTTAGATACTCAAATGATCAAGTAGCTGGGACTACAGGTGTCAGGCACTGTACCTGGATGCAAAGAGACATTTTTGGGGATCTATAAGAATCCCCTATAATAAGTCCTGGAGACAAAGGAAAAAGTATTTGTTATAGTATTATTTACAACAGCAAAGTTGGAAAGAAACTAAGTGCTCTATACCAAGGGAATGGTAGAACAAATTATGATGAAGCCACAAGATGTATGTAATATAATGAATCCTTTAAAAATCGTACTTTAATAATTTTATTTAAAACATTTTTTCCTTCAAAATTTTATTATTTTTTAGAGACAGGTTCTCACTGTGTTGCCAAGGCTGGTCTCAAACTCCTGCTCTCAAGTGATCTTCCTGCCTCAGTCCCCTGTAGCTGAAATTACAGGCACAAGCCACAGTACCTGGATCTTAATAATTGTAATGTGTTGGGAAATGATTTCAATTGGTGATAAGTGAAAATTAGTATATTAAAAAACTGACGTGCAAAATGATCCCAATTATAGTTCTTTTTAAAAAGCAACAACTAAAGGAATCAAAATGCTACACATGTACTTCCATCATTGTTCCTTTTTTTTTCCTGCATTATCAAAAAAATTTAAATGAATATTTATTAATTTTATAGCCAGAAAAAAAGTTGTTTGTAGTTTATATACCATTATTCCTGAAAAAAGTGGTAGCACCCTTTTTGTAGTTCCCTAAGAAGGAGGTTCTGGCCAGCACAGTGGCTTATGCCTGTAATCCTAGTGCTTTGGGAGGCCAAGGGAGTATCACTTGAATGCACCCCTGTAGTCCCAGCTATTCAGGAGGCTGAGGTGGAATGATTGCCTGAGGCTAGGAAGTCGAGGTTGCAGGGAGTTGTGAAGGCAGTTGACTGTGCCACTGCACTCCAGCCTGGGTGACAGAGTGAGACTCCAACTCAAAAAAAATAAATAAAATAAAAAGGAGGTTCCAACCACTAACCAAGAACAGGAATGGTTGGTAGGAGAATGTGTTTGGAGAGGGGGTATGGACTGAATGGAGGAAGGAAAAGAGAGATTGAGAAAGGAATGGCTGGGAGGATGCCAAGGACTCATTCCACCTACCTGACTGGCAGGAGGACAGCTCTGGACCCAGCCAATCACCATTCTCCAGCCCAAAACTCAGGGGGAAAAATAAGGGACATTACTGAAGACATTACCGAATGAAAACAAACCCTTTTGACAGGAGACAAATTAATACATGAACTTTGAGATCTTTACTGTGACAACTTTGCAAGGCAAAGAAAACAAAAAAATTAATTACCATCTTGTCATTTTATTTTTGTTTTTAATCATTCATGGTTATTTTATTTATGGCCAATTCACATTGATTATGAATGACCCAAATAATTTTTAATAAGCCATAAATGGTATTTTGTATTTCATAGAATCAATCTGGTCATTTACTGGTGCCTATGAATGGAGATGTTTTGCATATAGAAAGACATATGTATCACATGCCTCATGGCAAATATATTTGGTATGTGAGGAAGAGAACATTATTTGGTAAAGTGATGTTAGCAGGAAATTACCACCTGGATGAATGTGTCATGATTTGGCAGAAAGCTTAGAGGTATCTATTTCAGGTGCAGAACAAGTCTTTCTTTGAGCTTTTATTGTTTTGGAGGGTTGTTTTGAGTCGGAATCTCACTCTGTTGCCCAGGTTGGAGTGCAGTGGCTTGCTCACCACTATGGCAGCCTCGACCTGCTGGGCTCAGGCGATTCTTCCTCCCCAGCCTTCCAAGTAGCTGGAACCACAGGCATGTGCCACCATGCCTAGCTAATTTTTGGATTTACTGTAGAGACGAGGTCTCGCCAAGTTGCCCAGATTGACCTTGAACCCCTGGGCTCAGGTAATTGTCTTGCCTCGGCCTCCTAAAATGCTGGGATTCCAGGCATGAGCCACCATACCCGGCAGAAGCTTATATTCTTTCCAAGACTCTTGCAAGGCTATGGGGGATCCACAGAGCAGCATCTGGGACCGGAATAGTCTGGGAAGAGGCACAGAAACTAAAATGGGTGACTGAGACTATCTGAAAACATGCAAATGAGCACCTAGAATTTTGCTAGTGAGTGACAGGAGTCTAAACAACAATTATACCAGCTGCATTGTAACGATCACATTGTAACTCACCTAGAGAAGGGCTCTACAGAAAAGGAAAACTGTAGGCTGTCAGGATCTGAAATAAGGTAAGCAGGAAAGAGAAGATTTTGGAAACTTGGGGAATGGAGACAGGATTTGCCAATGGACAAATGGGAAGCTAAAGAAACTGAGTCATCCAAGATTACGACTAATGAGCAAAAACGCTCTTGAACACGGGGAAAACCATGCAGGTAAGACAGAACTTAAATAAGTGTCAGGAGACTCTGCTTAGTAAGAACTTGATGGTGCGGATGAATCTTGAAAACGTTCTTTTGTTGACCTCACGGCACTGCCCACACTGTGAGCAGAAATGGAAGCCATGGGATTGATTGCTTTAGCCACACAGTCTAGACTTTGAACTTGGGAATGTTCCTATGATGCTCTCCAACTTTCTTATCTTTTTGTAATGGACCTTGTTTATTTGCCTAGACTTAAAATTTTAAAATAATTAGCTGAACTGGTAGACACTAAATATCTAACCCTTTCAGCAGTTTTCCCCCACAGATACTTTTCCTCAACAGTCAATATGTGCTGAATTTTTGGAGACGTTTTCCTTCCAAACTGTAAGATCTGTCCCTTTGGGGTGGGGGGGAAGCATCTAATTCAGTTTATATTTATGTATCTCAAGGAATTGCTGTGTGGTAGATTCAGGGTAACACATAATGGCATAGTCCTAGTTCCTCAATGCAATTATGACAGTCTTCCTTGGAGCCTGATTTAGCAACCAGCGTGTGACCAGGGCAAAGAGAAAACCAGGAGAAGATACTTTCCCCTGGGGAAGAAAAAGAACGCATTTTAGACACTGTGAGAGGGAAAGAGAAAACTTTCCTTCATAGGCCTAGAAACTCCCGGCGAACTTGGGCTGTTGTGATCATGGTATACACATAAGAAGTGTAGGAAATATCCACAACATTTTATAAATGTGTGACAGGAAGCAGGGACCTAAATAGAAGGTACAGGCTGAGTATTTCTAACCTGAAAATTCAAAACCTGAAATACTCCAGAATCTGAAATTTTGATCATTCACAGGTCGCCATAAGTGGAAAATACCTGAACTCATGTGACAAGTCATAGTCAAAATGCAGTCAAAACTTTGTTTCCCTAACATCTAAGATCTACAAGGAACTCAAATGTGCTGAAAAGAAAAAAACAACCCCATTACAAAGTGGACAAAAGATATGAATAGACACTTCTCAAAAGAATAGCCAACAGATACATGAAAAATGCTCAGCCTCACTAGTCATCGAAGAAATACAATCAAAACCACACTGAGATACCACCTAACCATCATTAATAATAAAAAAAAACAGATGCTAGAGAGGATGTGGCGAAAAGAAGACACTTCTACACTGTTGGTAGGAGTATAAACTAGTACAGTCTCTATGGAAAACAGTGTGGCAATTCCCAAAAGATCTAAAAATCAACCTTTCATACCCCCTTACTGGGAATATACCTAGAAGAATTCAAATCACTCTATAAAAAAGATACCTGCACACGTATGTTTACCGCAGCATTGTTTATTGCACAATAGCAAGAACCGTGGAACCAACTATGCTGCCCATCAAAAGAGGACTGAATAAAAAAAAAATGTGGTACATATACACGATGGACTGTTACGCAGCCATAAAGAAGGACAAAATCATGAATTTCATAGCAACCTGAATGAACTTAGAGTCTATAATACTGAGCGATGTTTCACAGAAACAAAGAACTGAGTATCACATATTCTCACTCATAAGCAGACCTTGAACAATTATCATAATGCTATAAGAAAAGGATTAGCAGTAGCAGAAAGTTGCTGGGGGGGAGAGGGAGGTGGGATTGACAGTAGTGGGAATCTGCAGGGGCGGGGGACGGAGGGCACACCTCATCAACAGGGGTACCAGCATAATGAAGACTTGTATACCTAACCCTGAATTGTACCCCACATCTTTAAAATAAAAAAGTTAGAAAAAAAAAAGAAAGTAGTTAGTCATTTTACTTGAGAACAAAAAAACACAAAACTTTGTTTCATGCAAAACTTACTTAAAATATTGTATAAACTTACCTTCAGGCTATGTGTGTAAGATGTATGTGAAACATAAATGAAGTTTATGCTCAGACCACCATCATATGGGGTTAGTATTAAACAAGATCTTACATTTTAAGGAACTTAGCTGGGTGACTGGCACATAGTAAAGGCTCCGTGATTATTAATCTAGAAGACATTCTTTCCAATAACATGCCCGAATTGATCAGAATTGTAAGATGGCACCCTAACAGTTGGAAATCTGATAGTAATACCAACACCTCACATAACATGTCTGTGGTTCTAGGCAGGTGGTCAAGTGCTTTCATAGGCATGGCCTCATTGTCCTCATTTTATAACAGAGGAAACAAAGACTCAGAAATCACATCAGGAAAAGCCCCTGGAACCATGACTGCAAGCTAGAAGTTGTGGTCTTGATGCTCACAAAATTCCATCAGCTCCCGGGAGACAGATTTAGTGACTTTTCCAAAAGGTTCAGTGACGTCAAAATTTCATGTTGGAAAGTAGTACCTGTACTTAGTGTTTTATCCATCCTGGAATAAAAGATTCATCGGCTCACAAGGGGACATCATACATTCAATAGCTTCCCTGAGGTTTAGATGTTGATTTATTGGTGTTGCTGGTGAAGCCAAGTTCATTTCTGATTCTTACTCACAAAAGATTAGTACATGGACTGGAGACAATCATATCTGTTAGTCTGAGAACCAGAATCCATAGTCCAAAAGCAGCAAG
The DNA here is from genome assembly GCF_000164805.1 of Carlito syrichta. Classification (NCBI taxonomy): domain Eukaryota; kingdom Metazoa; phylum Chordata; class Mammalia; order Primates; family Tarsiidae; genus Carlito; species Carlito syrichta. Next base: position 14,053 of record NW_007257438.1, read on the forward strand.
AAGCAGCAGGAGATTCAACCCAAGTAACCTCTACTTAGTCTTCCAGCTCAGAAATTGGCCAACAAAAGTGAAAAAGCCAAAAATGTGAACACACGTTGCTTTGCAATGTGCCATTTAAGTCACAGCAGTCATTTGGAAAAAGTGAAATAGGTTCTCATTTTTTTCTTTGTATGACTAGTTGAAAAGCAAAAAAGTGTTTAAAATATTTCTTTTTTTTCTTTAAGACTACAGGAGAATAAACAAAGATTTAGTTGACTTTTCCCCTGTTGAATTTTTTTGAACATCTGCAGTCAAAGCCAATTAGTCCATATAGGTGAGTAATTTTTTTTTTAAGTTGCAACTTTTCTTGATAATGTATTCCTAAGTTCTACAGTTTTCCCTTTCAGGAATTTGTTCCTCATATTGGACCCAGACTATTTCTCTCAAAATATTATCTTATTTTGTCCTCAGAAAAAAATAGAAAGAACACTATATTACTAGATACAATGGAAAAAGCACACTTTGCCTTTGTGAAAACATTTTGGTCTACTCCCTCAAATTTCTCCCATGCAATTCAAATAATCACAAATTTCTAATTTCTTCCTCTCTTTCATATAAATTGTTGTGTATACATAGATCACATCTATTGTTTCCAAAGTTCTAAATAGTTCTGAGATAGTGTGATTCAGGATTGGTGCTGTTTTATCAAATTCTTGATCAAAGATTTTCTGTAGAGAGCCTGTTCAAAGGCCACCTGAGCAGTAGCCATTCAAGATATTTGGGAGATCCCATCTCTGTGTATAGTAGGTAAGATTGTAGGAGTGAGGGCTAACAGATCTGGGTTTGAATCTCAGTTCTGCCACTTACAGGTTGTCAAACTTGATCAGTAATTAATATCTCTGTACTTGTGGAATCGGGCTTGTACAATGTTCAACATTCAATGTTTTAATGAAGTATGATGAAATGAGACAAAACTATGGAATAATAGGCACTCAGACAATAATTTCAGTGATAGAATGAAGGTTCTCTTGTTCTCTTAATGACTTCATCTGCTATTCACCTGACTTCTATTGGTGAATGAAACATAATATTTTTGAATTCCCACATATTCCTTCCTTATTTTTAAATTTTCCCTTTTGAATGTGTTAATGTAATGAGTGTCATTGACATTCCTTTGAGTCATTCAGAGAACCTTCTGGCTCGATCACATCTTATCTGGAGCATCTGAGCGGCACACTCGAGGCTTTAGGATATAAGTAGGAGACACAGAAAGTCTTCTGAACAAGCCACTCTTCGAATAGCCTTGTCATTGATGCCAGGGTCAGGTTCTGAAAGAAGTTAAAAGTTCAGAGGGAAATTTAGCACAGAGCAATTTAGATTTAGAATAATAGAATCACCCAACATTATGGTTGGAAGAAATCTTAGAGGCCATTTCCCACCTAATGCACAAATTCTCTTCACAGTGCTCCTAAAATGTGATCATTCAGTTCAGTCCATTTCAAGTAGCTTGGCTTGGTAGGAAGTTTTCCCATATTTTGAGTGAAGTAGTCTTCACTATGACTTCTATTCATGGGTTCTCTCTCTGCCCTTAATATCTTATAGCTGCCTCATATTCTCTCTCAGAGTCATATACCTCCGATATATGAAAATGTCCACTGGTTATGTTCTGCAACCACCTCACCACCCTTCAGATATTGATTTTCAAAGTAAATATCTCCAATGCTTTCATTAAAATAAAAAAAGGCTGGGTGCAGTGGCTCATACCTATAATCCTAGAACTTTGAAAGGCCAAGATGGAAGGATTGCTTGAATCTAGGAGCTCAAGACCAGCCTGGGCAACATAGTGGCACTTCGTTTCTACAAAAAAATCAAAAAATTAGCCAGGCCTGGTAATTTTTAGCACACACCTGTAGACCCAGCTACTTGAGAGACTGAGGCAGGAGTGGTAAGCTGTGATAATGCCTCTGGGTGACAAAGACCCCAATTCAAAAAAATTTTTAAAAAAATTTGCCCTTAAATTAATCTCTGTATCCTTGTAAGCAAAGAAAGGGCTATTAAAAATCTGATTTTAAATAGATGTATAATACACATACATACTTGTTTATATAACACATGCTGTGCACACACATAATTACATATACAAAAAAATACACACTTTTTTTTTAACCTCACCCCTAACCACCATTTTGTAGCAAAGAGCCTGTAGTGGTTTCCTCCCATAATGCTTTTGCTTTCTTACCCAGCAGTTCTCTTACTGAAAGAGAATTCAGATTTTGAGGGCAAAAAATATAAGAGAATGTACCAAATATTGCCATTCTAAAGGTACCTTCAGCCGGGCTTGGTGGCTCAGCCTGTAATCCCGCGCCTTTGGGAGGCTGAGGTGAGTGGATTGCCTGAGCCTGCGGGTTCGAGATCCGCCTGGGCAGCGAGACCTCATCTCTACAATAAACCAAAAAATCAGCCGGGCATAGTAGCACATGTCTGTAATTCCGGCTACTTGGAAGGCTGAGGCGGATGGATCGCCGGAGCCCAGCAGGTCGAGGCTGCGGTGGCCGGGAGCAGCCGCTGCACTCCAGTCTGGGCGACAGAGTGAGACTCCAACTCAAAAAAAAATAAAAAATAAAAAAGATAAAGGCACCTTCAAATTGTGTCTTATATGTACGATTGCTTGAATATGCCCAGAATTCCCAGAGTCAGTGAAGTTCGCCTTGCATTGTCAAAGATTCAATCTTCCCATTCCAGCCTCCTCCTCTCCAACCTTATTTAAAGCATGTAGCCACACAGGTGTCTTGGGAAATCAGTATGATTATCTATAGTTACGGGAAGACATTTGGCAGTGTACCTTTCTTAGCTTAACAAATGTTAACTGGCTTTAGGGAGGAAAATATTCCATGAAAAGAAATGACTGTGCTATTCTCTTTAAGTATTAGGACACCACATCAATACAGGTAAGTATATTTAAGAAAAAAATATAAAGTAAAAATAGTTCTACTACAGCCATACTGGGCATTGGCATCAGGACACAGAGAACAACCACAGAATAGTTTCTCAATAGGATGGTGAGTTTCCATATGAACATTTAGTGTAAGCTCTCTTTGAGGAACAGTAAATAAACTGGGAGGAGCTTAATGGTATGTATGACTACTGTCCTAGTGTCCTGAATGGGCAGAGCATGTAATTCACACTCTAAAGAACAGTGTATAAACAGACCTGATTCATTTTGGCTGTATCTCTGCTTAAAGATATACTGATGTATTTCTTCCCAAAATGATACGCTATCCAGAATACTTAAAGCTCAAGGCTATTTAGATTTCAGTATTTGAGTGGTAAGTAATTCAAATACTTCATTTCTCATAGCTGCCACTATTTTATTCTCATAGGATTGGTTAATCTTAGAAAATTCCAGACTGTTGAGCATTATCCAGAGAAGTTGTTATAATTTTTTTTTTTTTGAGTTGGAGTCTCACTCTGTCACTCAGACTGGAGTGCAGTGGCACGCTCCCGGCCACCACAGCCTCCACCTACTGGGCTAAGGTGATCCTCCTGCCTCAACCTTCCAAGTAGCCAGAATTACAGGTGTGTACTACCACGCCGGCTAATTTTTTATTTGTTGTAGAGACAAGGTCTCGCCAAGTTGCCTGGCCGGGTCTCAAACCTGTGGGCTCAGGCAATCCACTTGTGTAAGCCTCCCAAAATGTTGGCACTACAAGCTGAGCCACTGAGCCCGGCCTTGTTATAAATTTAAAAATATAATATTGTTCCTGAAAATGAATTATAAACTGTTAAGGAAATTCTCCACCAGACTTTGACTATCTGGATTTTCCTTCTTCTATGCCTCATCTTCCTCTTCCTCCTTTTTTATAAATGAGAAATTTTTAAAATAGGAAATGAAATTCTAAATCTATCCAGTGCCAAAAGGTCCAAGAATTGATACAACACAGTTTTTTTTTTTTTAAGTCCATGCTATTTCTCTGACTAAAAGCATCGTAAGCCTGGCATTCACTTAAGATTCCTTTAAATTATTCCATTAAAAAGTCATAATGACATATAGGTGTGAGTGAGGCAACCTTATGAAATTAATTCCATTGTCCAGCTGTTCAGATGCTTGATGTCATTTTATTCACTCTATTGTTAACATGGCATATTAGAAAGGAAAAGAAAAATAGAATCTCGTATAATGAGACTGAGACTATTATTATCTTATCAACTTTATACAGCATGAAATCTTTGAAGAAACCCAGTAGAGTTTATTGTGAACCTGTCCTAAGCACCATATGGTATGTATTTTTCAAATAATAAAATACCTGCAGGAACCCCATAATGACTTGTTTCTGTCCATGGGTTCTGAAACCTCTTATTTATTCACAGGCTTTTGCCAGGAGTTTTAGTCTTAACCCCGTGGGCAACTTGGGGAAGTTCCTGGTTACAAGATGTGACCAGTCACATTCATTGTGAAGAACAATACCATACTTAATAGTATTTTGTTAGAGACAAGGAAAATTCTTAGAGTTAAACATCAATAAACCCTGTCTACATGGCCTCAAGTGGAGTCAAGATATGGCCAATGTTCTGTTTCTGAGACAAACAGCCAAACTGGATACTTTTCAAATCTATTCAAATATATTTAACTGGAAGTAACACATTTTAGCTGCCTCTTTTGGTCTTTATTCTACTGGTGCAGAAAAGAGGTATCTGTAGTCTTAAGGCATAGCTTATCTCAGATAATTGCCCAATGGGTGCAGAGGGGGAAAAATCTGTAAAGTAATGAAGAAAAATGTTTATAGGAGGCCAGGTATGGTGGCTCACACTTATAATCCCAGCACTATGGGAGGCCAAGACTGGAGGGTCTGTTGAGCCCAGGAGTTGGAGACCAGCATAGGAAGCATAGTGAGACTGGCCTCTACAAAAATTCCCCCAAATTCCTAGCTACTTAGGGGGTTGAGATGGAAGGATTGCTTGAGCCCAGGAGTTCAAGGCTGCAGTGAGCTATGGTTATACCACTGCACTGCAGCCCGGGCAGCATAGCAGAACTCTGTCTCCACCACAAAAACATGAATGTTTATGGAATATAAATACTCTACTTTTCCAAAGAAGTCTCAAAAAAAAAAGCTACATGTTTAATTTAGTGTTACTATTCTCTAATTTTGATAATAAAAATGAGTAGATTAGATCTATTTTTGATCTATTCACAAATAACAAAGATGTCTCTATGCTGTCCAAGGAGTAGAAAGACTCCCCGAGGAGGGAGGGAGCACATGGCAACACACTGGGTACCTACCTGGTCCACTGCCAAAGAGAAAGAGGACCAGTTAGAAGCCCAGAATTCACCTGCATGTAGCCCACTTAGGGAGCAAATCCTCGCTTGTACCCCACATCTCTAAAATAAATTCTAAAAAATAAAGACTAGCCGGGCTCGGTGGCTCAGCCTGTAATCCCATGCCTTTGGGAGGCTGAGGTGAGTGGATTGCCTGAGCCTGCGGGTTCGAGACCCGCCTGGGCAGCGAGACCGCATCTCTACAATAAATAAAAAAATCAGCCAGGCATGGTAGCACGCGCCTGTAATTCCGGCTACTCGGAAGGCTGAGACAGAAGGATCGCCGGAGCCCAGCAGGTCGAGGCTGCGGTGGCTGGGAGCGGCCACTGCACTCCAGTTTGGGCGACAGAGTGAGACTCCAACTCAAAAAAATAAATAAATAAATAAAGACTAACCCCATGGGCAACTTGGGGAAGTTCCCGGTTACATGATTTGAACACAGCCATAGTTTGAAAATATTTCCATTCATTAATTGATTGGCTACTGCAATGAGGAAAAATAGTTCAGGCCTTAGATTTATTTTGGGTTTGACTATTCTCTGGAAGCCTTTGAAATTCAGTGAATGACATTGTAAAATCAGAAGTTTAGTTCTACTCAAGATTTACCTAATTTTTGGTCTGAAAGCTATTAATATTTTTTGTTTAAAACCATTCTGGTTTTAAAACCAAAATGACCTCTTCAGCCATCCCTGTGTTTTCAGTAAGTAGACCTAAAATTCAACAATTTGATATGAATAATTTACAAGTCTGTCTCCATTTCCTAACAGCCAAGCAAAAGTCTCAGAATACATCATTTTCTCAAATAATACTGCCTTATATATTAACTACATAGAGAATAAATACATACATAAGCAATGGAATTGGCAAAAAGAGATTCAGATCATTTGAAAACTAAAAAGTATACTTAGGAGAAGAGAGAGTGATATTAAGACATAGTGTCGATATGCAATAAAGACTAAAATTCATGGAAGACTGTGTTTCACCAAACTATATTTCTCATACAGAATTGTCACAGATTGTTGGAGATAAACAACACCTCCAAAGCGAATCTCTTCCCAGCAGGTGAATCCAATTTACCACATTACTAACCTCTGCTGAAATCACTTTGGAGAAAGAAATAACACTGAAGTATTTATCTCCATTTTTTAAAAGTAGTCACAGAAGTGCTTCTCTATACTGTGCAGAATTCTACCTATAATTTCCAAATCAAATTTGGTTTTCTTCTCTTCTCCCTCACTATCATTGGACCATGGGATGGTAACACTCAAAGCCCCTTCCAGGTGTCTGTCCATGAAGACATGCATCCCCAATTAGTTCATGTGTTTGTCCATTCATTCATTTGTTTTTGAACATCTATTACATACTAGGCATAGGGGAAGTAAAACAAAAGGCATAGATCCTGCCCCCAAGGAGCTAACATTTTTTTAGGTGAAAATTAACGCACAGAAAGAAATTTACCCCAAAGTCTGATATGCATATCCATAAAGGTTGGCCAGGCCATGAGAGCGCAGAGTAGGGAAACACTATTCAACCTTGGTTTGGGCATAGAGGGTAGCCAGAGAAACCTCCTAGAAAGGAATACACTTGAGATGAATTTTAGTGATCGAGTTGGAGTTAGCCAGGTAGCTAATAATAAAAGCAGCGATTATGTTTTCCATGTGCAGACATGGAGGCCCTTACAGACATAATTTCAGTAATCTTTAGTCATCTAGTGGAGTTCGACCACACACTCATTTTGTAGATGACAGTATTGAGGCTTAGAAATGGTAAGTGCCTTAGCAAGTTCACACAGCTATCAAGTAGCAGAGTGCTCTCTGGGAGAATGTTTCTGGTCAAGAAGACAGCGTATGTGAAGGTCATAGCAGAGAAATTAGCATGACAATGTGTGGACCATGTAGGTCGGGCTGTGCAGCTGAAACAAAACCAGGATGTGGGGATGTGATGGTGGCTTATGGCATTTAAGTAGTTGCAGCCACGTGGCACAGAACTGCTCAGTTAAATATTGTGGATAACTCCATAGCTATGGAAACTACTGAAGATCTTAAACAGGACAGGAAGAACTTGAGGATTATTGATATGTTGAGGCTTTCGTTTGTTTATTTTTTTGTATTCTTTGAGACCTGGTGTTGACAATTTGACTCTTCTGTGGAGCAGAGAACTAACCCTAACCAGTGACAGGTGGGGACACATGCCTCGCCCCTACCATCTCATTAGCTGGAAGCAAGTTTAGCAAGCAGCCACAGAAACTGCCATTCCTCTGCAGGTATCTAGTTCTGCGCTCTGTCCCTGGACCCTCTGGTAAGCACCTTGCACTAAAAGTGCACACTGCCGCAGAATGCCACCATATTCTAAAGACAGGACAACAGAGTCCTACATAAAGTGGGGGCGGGGGAGAAACACGGGGCTCTGGACCTCCAGTTTTTCTATAAGGGTATTGTCTTTGGCTTTTTGCATTCTTAAAACTTATTCAAGCCAGGGTGGTGGAAAACACAATCTTTCCAGTCAACTGCATCCCTTGAATAACACCCATCTCACCAAGAAAAATTGTACTTCTAACATCTCTTATGCTAATGAACCCACCCCTTGCGGTGTAGATTTCAGTAATAATATTTGAAGTGCTAAGTAACCCCCTCTGAAGTGTTGATTCCTAATTAGGGTGTTTCAGATGCTAACTAACCACTCTTGGAATGTGGATGCCTGATTAAGATACTTCAAATCCTTCCTCACTCCTCCTGGGATGTAGATTACACCAAAGCATTTTAAAGTAAATCAACACAGAGATGATGTAATCCCTTCATGGGGTTTGCTACTGGAAACAAGCGAGAAACGTGTCCCTTTGTGTGTGTGTGTGGAGGCACTCGTAGCAGGGATAAGTAGAGACACGTTTGGAGTGATGCGAGGCTCCATCATTTCCTCTTCCTGAGCGGGTGTGCAGATGGGGAGTCAGGAATGCATGAGTCTCTGTAGCCCTTTGTCTGAAAACCCGTGTGACACACGCCAGCTCTACAAACACCAGCATTATCCCTCATGCTTTTTCCATAGCTGGGCGGTGCTGACGTCGAGAAGTCAAGGCACAGACTGGCTGACACACCTGAGAAATGAGATCGAGATCTGAAACAAAGGCCCTGCTGGCATCACATTTCTGTGTAGCTGACCTTGAAACAGATTGCACATTTACTGGGATCTGCTTGGGAAAGGACTCTGACTCTGGGCTAGAGAGAAACACTTGGCACTCTGGACAAGATGACCAGGCAGAGACACAAGTGTGCCTCTATCTAAGCCAAACCCAGCCTGCTTTTTTGTTGTTGTTGTTGTTTTTAAGCATTACACCCTCAACTCAATACCACACCTCAGGGATGGCCCAGAACCATTTGGGACCCTTAGGCTTAGAGGATCCCATAAAGACTCTGGACCAAATTCCCAGAAATAAATAAAGAGCACATACACACATCCATAATTTTGTGTCTAATTTCAGGAGGATCATAAACGCCCCACTCCTTTCCTAAAATATGATATATATTTCAGGGAAATATAAATCAATCAATCAATATAAATAAAGTCTAAAATTGTATTATCTTTGAGGGAAAAAAATCACCAAAAAGTGTATATTTTTTTTCTAATTTCAAATCAGATTTTAGTTTAAAATCAAAAGTTTGCTGGCCTTTGGAGTGTCTAACAGTGGCGTGAATGGCCCTGATTTCCTTATTCCTAGTGCTATTTGGCAGAGGTTGTTACCTGGCAGGGATGTTGGGGAGAAGAGTCCTATGTTGGGCAGGAGATTGGGGAAGATACCCTACACATGCACCCTATGACCCCAGATAAAGAGCTTGCTGGAGAACCTTCAGGGGGCACAGAGAATATAAATTCATCTTCCCACAGGCAGATCAAAAGTTCTCTGATGTTTAGATCTCTACACAGGGTCAATTTTAACATCAAGTTCAGTAACCCTTTCTACTGAACCTACTTACTCCTAACAAGCCCTGAATCCACAGAGTAGAGATTTAAGGATGGAACTGAAGGACAGAGAGAGCAGAAAACGAACCGAGGGATCAAGTTTCCTCCAGGACTAAGAAGACATAGATGTGTAGGTAAGGGTACTGGGGTCTAGACTAAGAAGACATAGATGTGCGGGTAAGTTTCTTGTGGAAATTGTTTCCTCCTTACCACCTCCCACACATACCCTAGCCCCAGGAAAAGAGGGAGTCAGGGTAAAAAGATTCTTATTTGAAGAAAAAAAGAATGTGTAAACCAAAAAAATACATATAAATATGTGTGCATGTATATATGTGTGTATGTATATATGCATTTTTGCATATGTATGTTTATTTTGTATTTGTATCTGTATGTATATGCATTTTTTGTATATGCGTTCTTTTTTTTCTTCATACAAGAATATATATAAACAACCCCCCCACACACAAGCATTCAAACAACACTGAACGGAAACAATAAAATGTTAATACAAGTTGAACATACCTCATCCACAAATATGAAATCCAAAATGCTCCAAAATTTAAGACTTTTTGAGTGCTAACCTGACACTCTCTTGAGCATTTTGTATTTTGGATTTTCATATTAGGAATATTCAACTGGTAAGTATATAATGCAAACACTAAAAAAAAAAACCCAAATCCAAATCCATTACTGATACCAAGCATTTTGTTCAAGGGGTAGTAGTAGTCCCTTTTGGGTTGTGAGCTTATAGTGACTTGGGTATTCTTCTGTATTGCCCATGTCTTCTCCGATAGGTATAGATAGTTGTTATATATATGTGTACACACACACACACACACACACACACACACACACACACACTAACAATATCTTAAAATCAAATTCTTATTTGGAAATGCAACCCATTCATTGCTGTGAGATGCAGGCTTATAGGGCAACTCAAGACCAAATTAAATACTTCAGGAAATAAGGGCTTAGTTTTCTTGGAATGCCTTGAGATAGTCGCCCATGCCAGGAAGCATAGCAATGAATCAGTTTAACTTATTCTTCAACAAATTGAGTACTGCCATGAAGAATCTGAATACAACCTAAGAAAATCCCTTCTTTGCTTGGAGTTCCACATCTTTGGTTACCACCTTTTCATCCTGCCAAAAATCTACCCTTTCCTCTTCCTTTGAGAGTGGTAAGTAGCCTTAGGAGAGGTTGGGACCAGCTGTTGCTCTCCCTGTGGCAGCCTAGGCTGGTCAGCCCAGTGGCCTGAACTACCACAAGAGTCTCTTTTTTTTTTTTTGAGTCAGTCTCAGGCTGTTGCCCAGGCTAGCGTATAGTGGCACAATCCCAGCTCACTACATCCTCGAACTCCTGGGCTCAGATGATCCTTCTGCCTCAGTCTCCCAAGTAGCTGGGACTATAGGCACGTGCTACCATGCCCAGTTAATTTTTCTGATATTTTTGCAGAGATGAAATCTCACTGTGCTGCCGAGGCTCCTGGGCTCAAGCAATCCTCCTGCCTCAGTCACCCAAAGTGCTAGGATTACAAGTGTGAGCCACTGTGCCTGGCCCACAAGACTCTCTTGGGGTTCTTTTTGGTTTTTTTAGTTGGAGTTTCACTCCATCGTCCAGGCTGAAGTGCAGTGGCACACTCACAGCCACCCCAGCGTCAACCTGCTGGGCTCTTGCGATTCTTCCACCTCAGCCTTCCAAGTAGTCAGAACTACAGGCACATGCTACCACCCCCAGCTAATTTTTTATTTATTGTAGAGACAAGGTCTCACCAAGTTTCCCTGGCTGGTCTCGAACCTACACACTCAGGCAATCCATTCACCTTGGCCTCCCAAAGTGCTGGGATTGCAGGCTGAGCCACCGAGCTCAGCCAAGAATCTCTTAACTATTCTCTGCCTCTGTTGTAGCCTTCCCACAACTTCCATCATGTGATTCCACCTTGCGCAGTAAAGTGACTCCTCATTTTGAAATTCAAGGGCAGGTGCTTATAGCCATAAGCCCTGATTTCCAGTGCTTATGGCTTGAACATCTTCATGTAGAAAGATCCAGGGAATTACAAGCAGGAACTTATTTATTTAAAAACATATAGTGATCTCCCAAGCCACCATGGGTAGGCCACTGTGGCTTCACATGTTCTCATCATAGCCACTGTATCTTTAGGACTAGGCTGTGTGGTGCATAGGAGTGGAGACTATGTCTTCTACCCCGTGGAATCCTCCACTTCATTTATTATAAAGCTGAGCACTGAGATAGTAGGGACTTTATAAATTCTTACGGACAAGACGCAGCTACAGTGGTTGAGGAAATCTGTTCTGTGAATGGCTTGTATCCTCCAGACAACAAGACCACTCCAGTCACCACACATGTAGCAAGGAACTTTCTGGAAAGAGTAAACAGATTTGAAGGGGGCTTGAAAATGGAAAACTCTTCAGAAATACAAGCATTTTACTCAAACCATCTGTACGTATCTGATCTACGAGCCGGTGTCACCTGTCCCTTGCACAGTGAGCCTGCTTCCTTCCATGATCAGTCCATAGACGTTTAGCGAGTGTCTGTTTACATGCCACGCCCTGACCAGGTAAAGTGGATGCGAAGATGAATAAAGCAGATAGAGTTCCCGCCCTCACGTAGTCCAAATCTACTGGAAACTGAGACAAGTAAGAACAGCAATGGCACAATTTAATAACTGTGGATTGTGGCTTGGCACGCAGGGTTTCCCAGTTGCAAGGGGGAACAGGGAGAAGTTTCAAAGAGGAGAAAAGTATTTGAGCTGGGTTTTGAAGTACAAGTAAAACCAAACCAATATAGACTTGAGGGAAGAGCTTTATAAACATAGGGAATGACATGTAAAAGCACAGAGGAGTGAGACACAAGTGACACTTAGAAAAAGACAAATCTTCACTTGTGACTGCGGCATATGGTGAGTTTGGAATAGAGCTGACCTCAGGGAGAAAGGGAAGGGGAGGAGGAAGGTTACTGGGTAGACTGGGGTGAGCATGCAGGGAGGAGGAGGGGAGAGAGGAGGCTTCCTCTCCTGACCCCGCCTTTCAGGTGACTGGGCTGTCTCCAGCTCCTATGTGAGTCACCGCCTGTCTCCTCCAGCCAGGCCTGAGCGCGGCCAATCAAGGTGCGTGCTGTTGCTAACATGTCCCTCTGCACACAGTGTCAACAGTTAGTAATGGGTGAGGCCAGACCCGCTGTGTCACCGGCCGCCAGAAACCAGCTCCAGAGATGCCATCAGCCTCCGCACTGCGCCAGAGCTTCCTTCCCAGCCTTGCCTGCTGACATGTTCCTGCCTCAGGAAGCAGTACAACATACTCAGGAGGGACATACACAGGGAAAAACAGAAGAGAAAAAACTACAAGGGGCTGACCCGAGACTTCCCAGACAGGGAGTGGCTGTGGAAAGCCCAAGGTTTTTCTCAAACATTCCACAGCAGTCTATATAGATATTTAAAAAGCAGGCATGGTGAACTTTTTCTCTCCCTTAAGGATGGAATGTTGGTGGAAATGTGAGGAAGGAATAAAAAGGCCCATTTGTTCAAGAGGAGAATGATTAGATATGCAGGATTAGGCTTATCTGTAGGCAAGGAGGTAGTTTCTCATAATGGTGTCATTTGTGGAGTTCCTGGGTGATTTCTGTGTAAAAACACATCAAACACGGGGAGGTCATTGAGCTGTTGAAAATGCTGAGATCCTGTCCTTAGACTGTGTGAGGTGACTAGTAGGTTGCGGTTAACCAGTGGTGGTTATTCTTATGTTATTCTTCCAGGCAAGTATTCCCAAGAGAGTTAGTTGGCCAGCTAGTGGATCTCTTGGTTTTTTGTGCTTTTGTAGACTTTGACTATGCGAGTATTTATTGAGTGCCTACTGTGTGCCAGGAATGAATCTAGGAAAGATACAGCTGTGGACGGCTAGAGTTTTGAACCCAGCCATGTACATTCATTTTCTCAGTCACACCTCAGACTAACTGGAGACAGGGAGGAAGGGAAGGAAGAGCGTGCAGGCCTGGGTCTGGGGGTGGTGGGAGCAACTCCAGAAGTTGGAAGTCACCTCTACAAGGGTGTCAGAAGGAGAAGGGCTACTTGTGGGTTGGAGAAAGGAGAAGAAAAGGGTTGTTGAAGAATCTGAAGAGAAATTTGTTGATTTTCCCACTTTGCTTGAGACTGGTTTTAGCCATAGTCAGGACTTGGAAAACAACCTAGCTGCTCCAGTCTTTCTACCCAAAGGAAAAGTCACCTGAAGTTTGTAAATCACCAAAGCTTTTTCTTCTCCTCTTTTAAAATGGAGAGGAGGCCAGGTATGGTGTTTCACACCTGTAATCCCAACACTTTGGGAGGCCAAGGCGGGAGGATCACTTGATGCCAGGAGTTTGAGACCTGACTGTGCAACATAGCAATACCTCATCTCTACAAAAAGTTTAAAAGCTTATCTGGGTGTGGTGGTGCACATCTGTAGTACCAGTTACTCGGGAGGCTGAGACATGAGGATTGCCCGAGCCTAAGAAGTCAAGGCTGCAGTGAACCATAATCGTGCCACTGGATTCCAGTCTGGATGACAGAGTGAGATCCTGATTCAAGAAAATGGACAGGAAAAACCCAGCCTAACAATGAGGAACAGAAAGGCAGTTTGGACTGGGAGGTTCCACCTTACCCACTTGTGCACTGTTCCTTCTTCTTCCAGAGCTCAGGTGTGAAGGGAGCAAAGAACAGAAGGAGCTATCCCAACAAGGAAGGGGGCTGGAGAAGAAGGGCAGGATGAAGAGTCCTGGCGCTGCTCTCCGCGCTGATCCTGGGAAAAGGTTTATTTTCCTCACCTGGATGTGTCTGGTTGCGTCAACCATACAGCTGCCAATAAAGGCCGATTTCCGAGCTCAGAGCCTGGCCACAGGTGCCCAGCGCCTGTGAGCTTCCCACAGAGGTTGGTCATCATGAACCACGAAGACAGAGCTGGTGCCTGGAGGTGGCCGCCTGGGTAATTCTTGAATTCTCGGGCTCAAAGGTTTTGCAAAGGCCAGGTGTGGTGCTTCTTGCCTGTAATCCCAGCACTGTGGGAGGCTGAGGTAGGAATTGCTTGAGCCTAGGAGTTTGAGACAAGCCTAGGTAACATAGTAAGACCTCGTCTGTACAAAAAAAAATTAGCAGGGTGTGGTGGCGAATACTTATAGTCCCAATTACCAGGGAGGCTGAGGTGGAGGTCAAGGCAAAGGTGAGCCATGATTGTGCCACTGCACACCAGCCTGGGCAACAGAGCAAGACTCCGACTCAAAAAAAAAAAAAAAAAAATCAATGGTTTTGCATCTGGGTAGTTAGCCTATCAGGAACTTCGAGACTTTCTTGTCTCATCTAAAGAAACATGAGAGTCTTACATCATCCCTCCTCGAGTGCTGTGGGGTTGGGGTCTACCCTCCCGACAGCCAATTCAGTCAATTCCCTGCCATTGTATTCAGATTCACCCACCATTCAAGCTTCATGATCAAAGACAGCAAAAACTGGAAAAGCCCCCTCTGGAAAAATGGTATCATATTTTTGGTTTATTTATGCTTATGGGGGGAACATATGGAGATGAGAGTAATGTATTTTTCAGTTCATTTGTATCTAAGAGAATTCCATGTGTTATTTCTCCTCAATAGACTTTACTTGTTGAGGATGAGAACTGTGTTTCCTGCTGATGATCTGTTTGAGAAGTTAGAGGGTCTGGGCCAATTTCTGGTCAAGGGAGACTTTGGCTCCTTGTTGGAGCGTGAGTTGTGAGCACAGAGACCAGCATTCCTCCTTGCGAGTTGGTTCCAGTCCTGCCAAATTACCCAGGAGATGGGCACTCGGTCTGTTTACACAGTACATTTTTAGACTCTGAGTCACCCTAGGGTTTCCTCCTGGTATCACTCGGGATTCGACTGCACAGCCTTCTAGTACCTTGGCCTCTCCTTGTACAGACACGTCTGCTTCTTCGACTTCCTGAGCACACACCTCCAGGAAGCAGAGAAGCTAAGACAGCTGAAAGGGTTGCATTTATTAGACACCCATTCACCTGGGACAGTCTGGGACTGGGAACAGGGGGGTATCACTTCCAGCTCTACAAACACACATAAGGCTCCCCAATGCAAAATGGTGAACCAGGTTCAGTTCATCCAGGACTTTTTTTTTTTTTTTTGAGACAGGGACTTGCTGTGTCACTCAGGCTAGAGTGCTGGAGTGCAGTGACATGTTTATAGCTCACTGTAGCCTCAAGTTGCTGGGCTCCAGTGATCCTCTTGTCTTAGCCTCCTAAATAACTGGGACTATAGGCAGGTGCCACCATGCCCAGCCAATTTTTGAATTTTTTTTAATTGTAGAGCTGGTTTTGAACTTCTGGCATCAAGAGATTCTTCTGCCTCGACCTTCCAAAGTGCTGGGTTTACAGGCATGAGCCACCACACCTGGCCCTCAGTCTCTTGTGTCAACACTAGATGGCATATCCTTCCATTCCCCCTAAAATGTGATTTTATGCGCCGGGCTCAGTGGCTCAGCCTGTAATCCCGCGCCTTTGGGAGGCTGAGGTGAGTGGATTGCCTGAGCCCACGCGTTCGAGACCCACCTGGGCAGTGAGACCTCATCTATACAATAAATCAAAAAATCAGCCAGGCGTGGTAGCGCATGCCTGTAATTCCGGCTACTGGGAAGGCTGAGGCGGAAGGATCGCCGGAGCCCAGCAGGTCGAGGCTGCGGTGGCTGGGAGTGGCCACTGCACTCCAGTCTGGGCGACAGAGTGAGACTCCAACTCAAAAAAAAAAAAAATGTGATTTTATGCAACAAGTGCTTATTGATATTTATTATGCCTGGTGATAGTTGCCAGACACTTGTCTGGGCACTGGAGATATTGGTACTGAACACAATAGATGGGTCTCCTCCTCATGGAGGGGTTGAAAGCTGCCATGATACTTGTTATTTCTACCATAGAAATTTTTCCTTATGCTATGCACAGATCTTCTGTATATAGTATGCAACTATACTAAGTAAAAGAACATCAATCAAATGTCCTCTTAAGTAAATCATTAAGTCACAAGGGGAACAACTATAATCTGAAGGATGGGCTGGTGGGGAAGGAAGTGGGCACTGGCTCCTCAAAGCAGTGGGTTTGGATACGAGTCTCAGATGGGCTCTCCAGCACCCACACCACCAGCCAGTTAGCCATAGCTCTCTTTCCTATATTTCTAATCAGCCTGGCTTAGGTCAAGTGGGAGAACCAATCCTTTATTTAAAATTGAATGATGGAGGAAGAGCAGAGGAGAGAGGAGACTATAGCTATAAGGCCTTCCCGGCCTGGAAAGGAAATAGATCAGAAAGGAAAATAGTCCTTAGTGTGAGTTACTTCAACCCACAGTGACTTCTTTCTCCGCCACTCCCACCTCTGTCCACTCTTGGAGTTTGGCATTGCTGAGGCTAACATAGTAGAAGACACAGACTTTTGTCATCTAACTTAAAACTGGAAAAGAGATAGACACTCTTTTAGTATGATTTTACACACACACACACACACACACACACACACACACATCCATACATATAAATGTCAGGAGGTAAAGTTTGCATTTCCAGTTGATCTGAAATCAATGCCTAAGTGCATATTCTCCAGGATTTTCTGGGCAGGGTCACTCAAACACACATGCAGGTTGTGTTCTGGACAAGAAGGCTGGGCAAGAGGACAAGGAAAAGGACGGTACTAAAACCAGCTACCGTGTTAAGATGTTCATCCTACCCAAGGTAATCTACAACATAAATTACCATGAATTGTCAAAACAATCCTCAGCAAACACACACACACACACACACACACACACACACACACACACACACACATATACACACAAAGCAGGAGGCATCACACTCCCAGACTTTAAGCTTTATTATAAAGCTACAACAATCAAAACAGCCTGGTATTGATACAAAAACAGGCATATAGACCAATGGAATGGGATAGAGATTCCAGAAGCAAAACCTCAATTGCTTGACCAACTCATCTTCGACAAAGCCTCCACCATCAACCACTGGGGAGAGGAGAACCTATTCAGTATATGGTGCTGGGAAAACTGGCTGACCACCATGCAGAAGATTAAAACAAGACCCCTACCTATCACCATACACAAAAACCAACTCTAAATGAATCAAAGACCTAAATGTAAAACCACAAACTGGGCGCGGGGTCGACAGTGAAGAAACATGGCGGCTCCAATGCTAACTGCACAGTTGTACTCCCTACTGTTCCGCAGAACTTCCACTTTCACCCTCACCATCACCATGGGCTCCCTGTTCTTTGAGTGCACTTTCAATCAAGGCGCCAATGCCATCTATGAGCACATCAGGAGGGGAAGCTGTGGAAACACATCAAGCATGAGTATGAGAACAAGGAATAGTTTTTTGAAGGACTCATCCAGACCAGAAGGACCAGGTCCACCCACCAGCTGTTTGCCCACATTTGGGGCCTCAACTTGAAGATGATGCTCGAGTTACTCTTCATGAACCACCTTTTGCTGTTGGTGAGAAACAGCTTCACCCAATAACAAAAATTCATATGGAAACATAGACGACTATGAATAGCCAAAACAATCCTTAGCAAAAGAAACAAAGCAGGAGGTATCACACTTCCAGACTTCAAGCTTTACTATAAGGCTACAGTAATCAAAACAGCCTGGTATTGATACAAGAACAGGCACATAGACCAATGGAACAGGATGGAGATTCCAGAAGCAAAACCTCAATTTCTCAACCAACTCATCTCTGACAAAGCCTCCAACAACAACCACTGGGGAGAGGAGAACCTATTCAGTAAATGTTACTGGGAAAACTGGCTGATCACATGCAGAAGATTGAGGCAGGACCCCTACTTATCACCATACACAAAAATTATCTCTAAATGGATCAAAGACCTAAACATAAAACCTCAAACTATAAGAATTTTAGAAAACGCAGGAGACACCCTTATGGAAATTGGAACTGGCATTCCTATTCAGAGCCAAAATGCCCATATTTTAAGAAATAAGATAGACAAGTGGGACCTCATCAAACTAATGAGCTTCTGCAAAGCAAAAGAAACCATCAAGAGAGCAGAGAGACAGACCACAGAATGGGAAAAAATATTTGCCAACTGTATATCTGACAAAGGCCTAACATCCAGGATCTACAGGGAACTCAGACTCACCAAAAGGAAAAAACAAACAGCCCCAATAAAAAGTGGGCAAAAGACATGAATAGACACTTCTCAAAAGAAGATATACGGGCAGCCAACGGACACATGAAAAAGTGATCAACCTCACTCATCATCAGAGAAATGCAAACCAAAACCACATTGAGATCCCACCTAACCCCAGTAAGAATGACCATCATTAATAAAACAAACAGCAACAGATGCTGGCGAGGATGGTAGAGAAAGGAATGCTTCTACACTGCTGGTGGGAATGCAAACTAGTGCAACCTCTTTGGAAGACAGTGTGGCAATTTCTGAAAGAACTAAAAATTGACCTTCCATATGCCCCAGCAATTCCCCTATTGGGAATATACCCAGGGGAACTCAAATCATTCTACAAAAAAGATACCTGCACACGTATGTTTGTTGCAGCTCTATTCACAATAGCAAAAACATGGAACCAACCATGTTGCCCATCGAAGCTGGACTGGATTTTTAAAATGTGGTACATATACACAATGGAATATTATGCAGTCATAAAGAAGGACAAACATGTGGACTTCATAGTAACTTGAATGGATTTAGAGTCGGTCATACTCAGTGATCCATCACAGAAACAAAAAACAGAGCACCATATGTTCTCACTCATAAGCGGACCTTGAACAGTTATTATAATACTATCAGAAAGGGATTGGTCGTAGTGGGAAACTGTCAGGGGAGAGGGGGTGGGATTGGCAGTTGAGGGAAACTGCTGGGGGAAGGAGGGGCATACCTCATCAACAAGAGTACCTACATAACATTTGTATACCTAACCCTGAATTGTACCCCACATCTTTATAATAAAAAATAAAAACAATGTCAGTGGCTCAGCCTGTAATCCCGTGCCTTTGGGAAGCTGAGGTGAGTGGATTGCCTGAGTCTGTGAGTTCGAGACCCGCCTGGGCAGCAAGACCTCATCTCTACAATAAATAAAAAAATCAGCCGGGCGTGGTAATGCATGCCTGTAGTTCCGGCTACTCGGAAGGCTGAGGCAGAAGGATCGCCGGAGCCCAGCAGGTCGAGGCTGTGGTGGCTGGGAGCGGCCACTGCACTCCAGTCTGGGCGACAGAGTGAGACTCCAACTCAAAAATAAATAAATAAATAAAAACAAAAATTAAAATTAAAAAACCTCAAACTATAAGAGCTTAGAAAATGCAGGAGATGCCCTTATGGAAATTGGAACTGGCAACCAATTCCTGATCAAAACTCCAAGTGCTAGGCCATAAGAGATAAGATAGACAAGTGGGACCTCATCAAACTGACAAGCTTCTGCAAAGCCAAAGAAACCATTGAGAGAGTGGAGAGACAGCCCACAGAATGGGGAAAAATATTTGCCAATTGTATATCTGACAAAGAACTAACATCTAGGATCTACAAGGAACTCAAAAGATAAAAACAAACAGCTCTATTAGAAAGTGAGCAAAAGATATGAATAGACACTTCTCAAAAGAAGATATATGAGTAGTCAACAGATACATGAAAGAATGCTCAGCCTTATAGTCATCAAAGAAATGAAAATTAAAACCACATTAAGATACCATCTAACTCAAGTCAGGATGGCCATCATCAATAACAAAAAACAACAGATGCTGGAGAGGATGTGGTGAAAAGGGAACACTTCTACACTGTTGATAGGAATGTAAACTAATACAGCCTCTGGAAAACAGTGTGGCAAATCCTAAAAGATCTAAAAATCGACCTCTCATATGACCCTGCAATCACCCTACTGGGCGTATACCCAGAGGAACTCAAATCACTCTATGAAAAAGATACCTGCACACACATATTTATTGCAGCATTACTTGCAATAGCAAAAACAGGGAACCAACCATGCTGCCCATTGAAAGAGGACTGGATTTTTTTAATGTGGTACATATATACAGTGGAATATTATGTAGTCATAAAGAAAGACAAAATTATGAACTTCACAGCAACTTGAATGGACTTAGAGGCTATAATACTATCATCTATTGCAGATGATAGTATCATAGAATAATCTATCACAGAAACAAAGAACCTAGTATCACATGTTCTCACTCATAAGCAGATCTTGAACAACTATCGTAATACTTTAAGAAAGGGATTAACAGTAGTGGGAAACTGCCAGGGGAGGGGAGTCACACCTCATCAACAAAGGTACCTGCATAATGATCATTTGTATTCCTAACCCTGAATTGTACCCCACATATTTAAAACAAAAAATTTATTAAAAAAAAAAAAAAAACAGCTACCAACACTGTCCTGAGGCAATGCCTTTTTCTGTGTGTGCCTGACTGTTAAGGGTAAAACCATTTTCTAATCCCATAGAGGGAGTAGTATAAGAGTTATAATTTTGATATCGTAGACCTAGCAGCAGCATTCTGATATTGACTTTTCCAGAATCTAGAAGTCCAGAAGCATTATGTAGCTCATCCATTCATTCAGTAAACTTTATTGTGTTTTCATAATGGGTCACCATCTAGTGTCTTTAATCTTCCTAAGGTTTGAAGAGCAGTTTAAGGGCATTGTGAGTGTGTGTGTGTGTGTGTGTGTGTTTGAACCACATGTACAGAGTTAGAGTTAATTACGTGTCTCAGTTCCTGACAGAGAATGTGTTAAACTGTGCAAGGCTTTACTGGTTTCTTATTTGTCTTACTCCATTATTTCACTTCCATTTATTTCTCCCTCCTCAGGCAGCCAATCTGATGAGTTTTGCATGTATTTCTGTGAATGTATATGATCTTGAAAAAATATGTACTGCTTTGAACAATATATTTTAAATGTACATAGATTTTGTATTATATATCTCATTTTGTTTTTACTTTTTTTTTTTTTTTTTTTGTGGTCAAGTGCTATTAATCACTTGAGCCTTCAGGATACATTTATTTCCAAGTAAAGTTCACCTTCCTGACCTTGGAGAAGAGCCCCTGGACAGGGAATAAGATCTGGAGAGTGAGACCAGTCCTGCCCCAGGTATGACTACCTACCTTCCTCAGGCAGGTGCTCAGTCGGTGTTGATTCCAGAACCCACCTGGATTACTTCCATACTAGCCACTCCTGGCAACATCATGGCTCAGGTGTCTGTTTCATGAAGATCGGGTCCTGGTGGTGATTTCTGAGGTGACAGCACTCTGTGGGGTGCCAGTAATACACAGAACAAATTGGCCAGGCGTGGTGGTTAACGCCTGTAATCTCAACACTTTGGGAGGTTAAGGTGGAAAGACTGCTTGAGCCCAGGAGTTTGAGACCAGCCTAGGCAACACAGACAAATCTGTAGGGCATTTTAACAGAAAGACCACAGAACTTGGAATCAAAACATTTCAAATGTGAATTCTGGCTCCTTCACTTGACAACCAAGAGATCTTGAGATATTTCCTCATCTCTCTGGACCTCTGAACCTCACCTAAAAAATGGAGAAAAAGAATCACCCACCTTACAGAGATGCTATGAGGTCATTTAATGAGGTAAGAATCACGACAGCACCTTGTAAGTGATAAAGTACCACTCAATTTAAAGCCATGTTTACCACCCACCTTTCTACAATGAGCATGCCCTGCATTTCCAGTCAGAAAAAGTTATACTTGGAAGAACTCAAATCATTCTACAGAAAAGATACCTGCACACATATGTTTGTTGCAGCTCTATTCACAATAACAAAAACATGGAACCAACCATGTTGCCCATCAAATCTAGACTGGATAAAAAACATGTGGTACATATACACAGTGGAATATTATGCAGCTATAAAAAAGGACAAACATATGGACTTTGCAGCAACTTGAATGAATTCAGAGTCGATCCTACTCAGTGATCTATCACAGAAACAAAAAACAGAGTACCATATGTTCTCACTCATAAGCAGACAATTATAAAACTATAAAAAAGTGATTGGCAATAGTGAGAAACTGTCAGGGGAAGAGGAGTGGGATTGGCAGTTGAGGGAAACTGCTAGGGGAGAGAGGGGCATACCTCATCAACAAGGGTACCTGTATAATCAACGTTTATATACCTAACCCTGAAGCGTACCCCACATCTTTATAATAAAAATAAAGTTATACTCATGAGTTAATATACAAGTCTGTACAGCTAAGAGGTACACACCTAGTAATGAAAATATAAAGGAATTCAGAATGGTGAACAATGATGTCGAGAGATTATCACTGAGAAGGAACATGGAGATCAAGAAAGATGTAGGGTCTCCAACTATATTGCTAAAAGTGGGTACACAAGTCATGTTTAAATTATGATTTCTGCCTTTTTGTGTGTCTTAAATACCTTTTTATAATTTTTAAAAATCTGTGCCAAATACAAAGGTTTATGTGTATGCTCATTGCAGCAATCAAAATATTTTAAACTACCTAAGTGACCAGCAATAGAATATTGGTTGAAAAAATTATGGTGCCATAAAAAAACACATGGCAATATTATTAATATTACTATGATTGTCCTATGAACTTTTAGTCACCTACTTTCATTGAGCTAGCTTCTGCATCTACCTGTTAGTGGAAGATGATTGAAAGTCAGTGCCTACAGAAAGACAAATACAGAATGATTTCATTTATATTAGAACCTAATGCACTCAGACTCGTAGAAGCAGAGAACAGATTGATGGTTACCAGAGGCTGGGGACTGAGGGAAAAGGGGAGATGGTGTTCAAGGGGTACAAAGTTTCAGCTAGATAGGAGGAATATGTTTTTTGATATCTATTATATTGCACAGCATGATGGTTAGAGTTAATAATAATGTATTATATATTTCAATATTGCTAAAATAGTAAATTTTAAATGGTCTCACCACAAATAAATATTTGAGGTGATGAATATGCTAACTTGCTTGATTTCATCATTCCACACTGTATACATACATCATAATATCACTCTGTACTCCATACATATGTACAATTATAACAGCAATTACGATACAATTTTTACAAAAAACAAATGTCTGCCTAGCTGAAAATTAGACTCCTTCACATTTTATTTTCTCCAGTACTTTATTAAACTCATTATTAAACATTGCTATAAATGTATTTACTAGGTGGGTATTCCTGAAGATTTAGAAGTGTTCAGGCAACATTATTTTGCCATAATAGATAAGAATATTTCATACTTGAACAAGAAGATGTAAGGAAGGAAAAATTTGAAAGGCCCCAATAGGACACAGTATCATGATCTATAAAACTCAGCTTTTAAGGACTTGATTTAGGTTTACTTTTTTTGTTGTTTGCTTTTTCTTAGATTGCTCAGCTAAGGTAATTGTTTCTCATTTACCTCATTAGATAATACCATGGACATTATACAGGAAGAGGCCTTGCCTGTCCATCCTCATCGCAAATCCTACCCAAGAATCCTAAGGAATGTCGCTTTCAAATTAATGACAACAGACTTTCTACCCTGTTCTCTAGTGCTTAAATTGTGGTTTTGCAGTCCCGTATAAATTTTTTACCATTTAAAATGGAAATAATATGTTTATTTCATAACCATATAAGTTGCTTATGCAGATGTGGCTACAAGTCACTAGGTATTCTAACAGTGAATTGTGGAATCATTTCAGAGGCTCAGGGGACAGGCCATAAGCAGGATGGAGGTCCGGTGACACTGGATTTGTCTTCAGCCACTTGAGATTCCTGCTTTTGCCCTATTTTTTTCCACGGCTTAGTGACCTCTCTCCTGAACCTTCAGGAAAGACCCCAACATAGCTTTGTAGGAATATGAACATCGGTACTGCTTCTCCCAGGAGTATTTGCATCTCAAATTTTATCTCTTGTGGAAATATTTATTCTCTATTAAATTGGAAGTAAGAGAAGGAGACATACTTCAGGAGTGGGACAAACTATGAACCTCAAATCATTCATCCTTTGAGCAAGACTTGCAACTACATTCAGTTTTATACATTTGTTTATGCAGCTTTTGTGTGCTGTTTTTAGTGTGGAAACATAAATTCTATAGATAATAAAATGTCAAATTTTCTTTTTTTTTTGGAGACAGGGTGTCGCTCTGTTGCCCAGGCTGGAGTGCAGTGACACAATCATAGCTCACTGAAGCCTCAAACTCCTGGGCTTAAGCGAAGTGCCCTTTTTGTGCAAGACATTCTTTTAAGCCATTTACAGTTAATTCTCCCAACAACCTTTTGACGAAAGACACTTTATTATCCTCACTTTACAGATGAAACATGAAGAGGTTCGGTAACTTGCCCTGATTACTCAGCTAGCAAATGGTAGAGGTGGCACTTAAATAAAGGCATCATGACTCCAAAGCCAGCCCTCTTAATCATCATTCTACATGTACGACCTAGAAAGAACTGAGTGTCTTTTCCTCACTTCCCTTTGTATTTCCATTTTCATTTCCTCTTTCTCCCATAATACTGAACATTTCCAAGTTGATCTATATCTGCCTTTAAGGAAAAAAAATGAAGTTTTACCCTTACTCCAAGTCACTGGGGTCCAGACATACAAAAAGGCTTCCATCACAAGTGTCTCCCACATCCGAGAATGACTTTGGAAGAATTCCTTGGTGTTTCTTGGTTCCCCAGCCTGTCGTGAAACCCTAGCCTGATCACACCCCTTGAAGAGTCATAAAAGCAGGCCTGAGGACAGCTCTCTGAGCCCTTGGCTCATGAGTTGAGTCTGATTTGCTTTGGCTGTTGGTTTGGGCCATTGCCTGTGCAGGATTCTGCTTCTCATCAGCCTCTTCTGCTTGGTGTGAACCCCTGACTGGGGCTTGGACTTGTTGTTTTTTTTTTGCCTGATTGTTCTTTCTCATGGAGACTTTGACCCGCTGACCTTTTGCCTGCTCCTTTATGTCTTGGAATGCTCAGATTCACAACTCAGCTTTGCTCTCTATAACTTATAAGACCTATCTACCCTTTTATATTTGTGAACAAACATCCTGGCCTTGAACCATATATCATCCCCAACCCACATGGAGATAGACTGCTGACTCTGATCATCT
The DNA here is from genome assembly GCF_000164805.1 of Carlito syrichta. NCBI lineage: Eukaryota > Metazoa > Chordata > Mammalia > Primates > Tarsiidae > Carlito > Carlito syrichta. The sequence continues at coordinate 39,431 of NW_007257438.1, forward strand.
AACACTCCTCTCTTGGCTGTCCCTGTAACATTTTTACCCTAGGTTTTGCTTGTTTTCCTACTTATCAGTTAAAAACCCTCAGTCTGTTCTCTCAACTCCTTCCTTTCTTCTTCTTACTGATACTCCTTGGCTTATGTCCACCCCATGACCTGTGGTTTATGAGAGAACCAGATGCAGATGTGGGACTTTCCTAATTTTTCCCACCAAAGCTCTCCAGAGGAGCCCTGGCAAAGCCATTTGTGCTGACAGTATGATACACTTTTCTCTGTGGTCTAGAGATCAGGGTGAGGGAGGTACAGGTCTTGACCTTGGAGAAAGTTTCAGAAACTATATGTAAGGGACCAAAAGGATAAAAGGCAGAAACTACAAGCACAAAAAAATTGTGGCCAGGTGACTGTTCTTTGGGAAATAAAGCAAATTAAAATAGATCTAACCAACTCCATTATATATGCTTTCCTTTTGTGCTATGCATGTATTTTAGGGAAGCTGCTGAGACCATCTGTTAAATGTTTATTTCCTTTGTTACTTCTGAGGTGTCAAAAAAAAGCCTATAAAAAGCCTGTAATGGGAAGAAAGGGGAAAATAGCCTTTAAAATTGTTGGAAAGTGATCAAGAAAAGGAAGAGCTAGAAGCCAAACTTAAGCTCAAGATCTGTCTTCCTTCTTTTAACTGGAAAGTTCTAGAACAAGCAAGTCTACCTTATTCAGAGAATTACTATCTAGACTGCTGCCCCCCCCCCCATTGTTGACACTGCTCCTTTATAGCAGAGGGAATGGGGAATTTGGGAGGAGACATTTTGTCATTTGTCAATACTTCTCTGAAAGGCCAGAGGAAATTGAGCAAAAACAGGAAACTAACCATTCTATTTTATTTGTTAGCTTTTCTGGAAGAAAAAAAAAGTTTGAGAAGAAGTATGAAGTCTTTAGGCAAAAAAAGGTACAAGAGCTTGTCTGTACAATTCAGCTTTCTCTGCCCACAATTAGTCTGGATAATCAAATACTGAGTGACCTAGAAAGAATGAGAGACAATGGAGCATTTTCCAGTGGCCTCACATGCTCCTGAGGTTTAATCCTGCTTGCTGACATTCAGTAATAGCCTCATCATGGAAAAATTGAAGAAGAGAGTAATTAGCATCCCTGAACAAACCTTGAAAGTTTGTGTTTATGTTGGGTTAAATTTATAAAAGGAAAAATTGGGTTTTTCTGTTTTCTGAACTGTAAGAATTTGGATGTACAATACTTAATCTACCAGCAGCTTCAGGGTCAATTACCCCGAATCCTGCTGCCAAAAACTAATTTTATTTGATAAAAATCATTAAGAGTCTACAGGCTTAGCCAAACCACAAATTAACTTGCAAATGACAAATTCTCACTTTTTCCACCTAAATAAAATAGTTTCTAGTTAAACATCCTGAAGATGGAAAATAACATACAGGACTTACTTTCAGGTACAGCAACCATTCAACCATTCAACAAAGTCCTTTGTGTACTTTAGAATATAAATACCTTGGCTGGGATACAACAGAGTAGAGTTTGATAAAACGTCAATCTGTTCATGGAAAGTTACAGTGCAATTTCAATACTTTATGGAACAAGATTATTTTAGGCTCATTCTATGAAAAGGCCATGATTTTGGATGCTTATAATCCATTTGGAAAGCAATGGATTATAGAGCTTTGTATGCACTATCTCATGTCATCCTCATGACTCAATAAAGCAGGCATTTTTATCCTTTTGCTCTAGATAGGGAAATCAAGGCACAGAGAGGTAAAGTAATTTGCCCAAGGTCTTGGAGCTGGGGTTGAAACCAAGACTTGGATGCAGGTGATCCACCTGCTGAGCTGCTTCTCTAAAGCATATGGGAAAGTTTTCCATTTCTGGGATATTATAGGGATTGTCAAATGCAAGAAAAAGATAAATTATGGAATTAGGGCTTACCACCCACACGAGAAAATGAAGGTGATAGTTCCAGTTATTAACATAGTACTCTCATCAAAAGCCTGTAGGTACTATTGGTAATTGATTCTATTCTTTTTTTAATCAGTGAGATTAATTTTGAACTTGAGAGAATGTACATAAATTTTTAATAGATCATTTTGGCTTTGCAAAGATGTGTCTTCAAGTATCATTCTGATCCACCAGGAGATGTCCCACTTCCTCTGTGAAAAAACAGCCAGATTGAATCATAATAATTAATAACCTCTCATATCATTGTCAAGTTTTTGTCTATATCTTCTTGCAGTTTTTTTAAAAATCCTGTTCCAGTGACAAAAAGGATAATTAGAAAATTTTTATTTTTTTAATCAGTGTTAAATCAAACCAAAGATTGACTTAAACAATTTCTGGTGGCCAGGTGCAGTGGTTTAAGTCTGTAATACCAGCACTTTGGGAGATTGGGGTGGGAGAATCGCTTGAGGTCAGGAGTTCAAGACCAGCCTGAGCAACAAAGCGAGATCCCATGTCTACAAAAAATAGAAAAATCAGTCAGGCATGGTGGTGTGTGCCTGTAGTCCCAGCTACTCAGGAGGATGAGGCAGAAAAATCGTTTGAGCCCAGGAGTTCAAGGCTACAGTGAGTCATCATCATACCACTGCACTCCAGCCTGGACAACAAGAGTAAAAACCGTGTCTCAAAAAAAAAAAAAAATTCTGGAAATAATGTTGGAATTACAAAATCATGTTAACTGATCAGAATTCTATCAGTGCTGTTTATAGTTTTATGCTAATACTCTATATTTCACATATGAGGAGGCACCCAAAAAACCTAAAATTTATTTATAAAAAATTGTGTATTTATTGACATGTTTAACTTCAGTCACCTTCAAAGTACTCTCCACCTGATGCAATACCCCAATCAGGATGCTTTTTCCACTGCTTAAAACAGTTTTGGAACTGTTGTCAATTTTGATGCCTTTTAGTGCTTCTGCCATTTTGTTTCACCTCTTCCACATCAGCAAAACGTTTCCCTTTGAGGTCTTTTTTCATCCCGGGAAACAAACAAACAAAAAAAGCCAGTCAGGGTAAAATCAGGTGAATAGGGAGGGTGGGGCACGAGGATCATGTTGTTTTTGGTCAAAAGTTGCTGAACACTCATTGCAGGGTACACAGGTGACAAGTATGCTCATAAATCACCCATCACTAAATGGGCAAACAAGAATCTCCAAAAAAATTTCACTGAAGCTGAATGCAGCCTCTCATAATGATGCTAGCTTGTACACTGATGCTGATAGGTTCCTAGAACACTAACCTTCAAACTATCTCATTTCTGAAGAGTTCTTTTTTTATTAGAAGGAAACTCTAATAAAATATACTACAACTTTTATATTTTAAAAATCATGTTACTATCACCTTATGTCCCTATAACATGGCAAAGAATCGATTTCTGACCCTCAAAAGGAAAGCTCAGGGTAGGGTGGGTCATATAGTAAAAAATACACTGGAGGAAATCAACGGGTTCTAGTTCGTCCTGCTTATTCTGCAAGCATCACATAAGGTCAAGTAACATATTACCAGACTAACTCACTCACGGGTACCTGCATAATGAACATTTGTATACCTAACCCTGAATTGTACTCCACATCTTTAAAATAAAAAGTTTTTTTAAAAAGAATATCAATTATAAACTTCAGCAAAATAAAAAGAAACCAAACAACATTTTAAAAAGTAATGGATGGTGAATACAAGTAGGCTAAAATGAAAAAGGCTTCAGTCCTTGAAGTAAAGCAACTTCCCGGAATGAGATCCATTTTATTAGATTCTCCTTGAGAGTGTTTCTCAGATGGTGAGGCATGAATGGGAAAGATGTTCAAGGAGAAAATAGCCATTTTACTGGCTTGAGGAGTCAGAAATGGAGTCAGGATCTGCCAAAATGGTTAGAAATTAAGGAGATAAAATCCAGAAAGGAGAAAACTCATGGTAGAGAAGAGCCCGGAAATCTATGCAAAAACTACTTTTAGACACTTGGCTGGCCTTTGAATGGTGCATGTACAAGGGAAGGCTCCAAGGATTCTCAAGGAAAAACAAAGCTAGAGACTGGAAAGAACAAACTGAGAAGAGATTTTAGCACCTTCCTATTGCAGGAAAATCAAAGGGAGTTCAAGATTTGGCCTGACAAGTTAGAGGGACTTGATAAACCCTTAGGACTTTCCACTGAAACCCCAGAAGGTCATATTTTAGGATTATAGTCTACATCCCAGTTCTAAATGATTTGCCTTAGAACTCAGAGGAGAAAACTGAAACATACCTATCTTAATAAAGCCTCAGACCAAACCTTCACAAAGTCAAAGTTGTATGCAAGCAATTTAGTAGCCTACTAGAACAAAACTTAATATTCCTTAAAAGAAATAGAAGAGAATTCAGGATCTTTACAGTGATTTATCTGCTATGCCTGTTGTACAATAAAAAATTACCAGATGTGAGAAAAAACAGGAGAATGTGACCCATAATAGAGAGAAAAGTTAGTCAATAGATACAGTCTCACGAATGACCCAGATGTTGAAATTAATAGACAAAGACTTTAAAATAACTCTTATAAGTATGTTTTCAAATCTACAGAAAAATGTGGCTATAGTGGGTAACAATATGGAGAATTTCAAGAGACATATGGGAAGTATAAAAAAGAATCAAATAGAAACCCTAGAACTAAAAAAAAGACTATCTGAAATTAAACTTTCATTAAATGTGATTACCAACAGATTGGACACAACAGAAGAGAGGATCAGTTGTACTTTCCCAGCTGACACCATGTGAAGCAAAAATGAGCCATCTCTACCAAGTTCTACCTGGAATCCTGATCCCAGAATCATCAGCAAATGGAGGTTGTTTTAAGCCACTAAGTTTGTGGTAGTTTGTTATGCAGCACTAGGTGACGGAAACATCTTCAAGTTAAAAATCTTGACACCAATGAATATGTTGCATAAAGCAACAGAATAAGAAAATGGCAGCCCATAAGTGACCATTTTGAATGAGAGTGCAGGAGAAACTGTCACCATTAAAAAGACTGAACTGGAGTATTCAAGCAAAACTTAATGAATTTGCTTTCCAAGCAGGTATCGGTCAAAAAGATCCTATTGTAAGAGAAAAAAATGTTAAAGTTTTATTATTCAGGCTGGGCACATTGACTCATGCCTATAATGCACTTAGAGATGCTGAGGTGGGAGGATTCTTGAGCCCAGGAGTTCAAGACCAGCCTAGACAACACAACAAGACTGCGACTCTTAAAAAAAAAGAAAGAAAAAAAAAATAGTTGAGTGTGATGGCATGCACCTGTAGCTCCAGCTACTCAGGAGACTGAGGTAGAAGAATCACCTGAGCCCTGGAGGCTGCAGTGAACCATGATTGAGTCACTGTCTTCTAACCTGGGTGACAAAGTGAGACCCTGACCCTAAATAAATGGATAAAACTTTATGATTCTGAAATCGTCGTGTATTCAAATTCATCTCACACAGATATATTTGACAATCCAAAGTAACAGAGTAAATAACAATGTTTTGCTAAAATGACTATCATAATTCATGGCACTGAAAATTTCAAGTTCATTGTAGAGACATCTGGTATGCAAACAAATCACAAAAGTGGTCTCAGTAATTCTTAACATACACATTCTTACTTAAGTACAGTAACTCATACTACCCCTGACAACCACTGAACCTTCCCCATTCCAAGTCCTAAGCAAGCAATTTCAAGTCATTCCACATAGTTGGCATTGTGAAAAACAGATATCATTCAGTAACTACTAAAAAAAACAACTCAAAAAAAAAACACACACACACAGCAACACAGTTTGAAACAAAGTATACCATTAAAATTGTATTCCCCATCCTACTCCAGTCCCAATAACTGGCATTCATTTTAGAAATCAATCTAAAACAGAACTGTAAAGATTCTTCTTGGCCACATCAAAATCAATCCCAGGAAAGAAAGCTGCTGTTAAAGAGACAACTGTTTTCCGGGACTGGGCATGGTAGCTCACACCTGCAACCCCAGCACTATGGGAGTATTGCCTGAGGCCAGGAGTTCAGGAACAGCCTGGGAAACATAGCAAGACTTCATCTCTACCAAAAAAGTATTAAAAAATAAAGAGATCATTGTTTTCCCAAAATAAGTTCTCCTAAAATTTGACAAAACAACACCACCCATAAGAATAATATGATGTATTCTTTTATCCATTAAATCCCATGACAGTACGTCAGTTTGATAGATTAAGAAACAAAGATCTATAGAGATTAAAAAGGTGCTCACTGTCACCACAACGAGTATCTTTTAAAATTTAAGCCTGAATCTCCTAAGAGTTAAACAAATATCTAATGTTTAAATTCATGTATTATCATAAGTGGAGACGTGGGCACTGTCAGTCCTATTACACAAACACAAACATGGAGACATAACACTGTTCCAAGTCTACTGAAAGCATACATTTCATGGGAATTTTTCAGACAGCTATGAGACTTTTATCATTTTCTTTCTGATCACCCAAAAGTGAAACTACAGCTCCTTTGAAAAGGAAATCATAATTTCCTATGATATTCTCTAAAAAAATACAAAAAAAAATTTGGAGTGCATGTTAAAGAAAAATGTTGCCCAGAGAGAATTTGAACTACCCTGTGATATTTTAGGAAGCAACTGCAGGTTAAAATGTTCCATTAAGCCGGGCTCGGTGGCTCAGCCTGTAATCCCATGCCTTTGGGAGGCCGAGGTGAGTGGATTGCCTGAGCCCGCGGGTTCGAGACCCGCCTGGGCAGCGAGACCTCATCTCTACAATAAATTAAAAAAAAAAAATCAGCAGGGCGTGGTAGCACATGCCTGTAATTCCTGCTACTTGGAAGGCTGAGGCGGAAGGATCGCTGGAGCCCAGCAGGTCGAGGCTGCGGTGGCCGGGAGCAGCCACTGCACTCCAGTCTGGGCGACAGAGTGAGACTCCAACTCAAAAAAAAAAAAAAAAAAAGTTCCATTAAGGCTGCCCCATAAGCTTAATATTTAGTAGTTTGTTGTGGAATCGATTTTACGGCCAGTTATCCAAATGAAGTATACCAATAAATCAATACACTCAGAGTTTACCCTTTAGGCAATAATATACTGACACTGTGACAGGTATCAAGAAACTTGAACTTCTAAAGAAATGTACGATTAAATTGTGAACATGGTAAGTATTTTTGAGAAGGATATCAGGATTTTAGCAAGTTAGTCACAGAGGAGTAATACACAGCATATAATGCCAAAACTAATGTGAACAGGTCTGCTTAGGAAACAAATTTTGAACTGCAACTTGAAAACGTTGACAGGTAGATGGGCAGAATTTAGAAATGTATTTTTAGTAGATCATGATAAGGAAAGGCAAGGAGTAAAACAGGTTTAGAAGTTAGTTAGAGGCAGAAATAGAAGTTTATTTATTTGGCTATGTAAACCCCAGTTGCTGTCATTAGTCATTTAGTCATTGTACTTTCTCTTTCTTAAAGAGTGTTTGGAAACCATTTATTTTAGGATGGGGTGAAAAATAAAAGTAAAAATGAAATGTCCAATGAACTAGGCCTGCAAATCAACCAACATCTCTCTCCGGCTCCATTCCTCACCAAATCTGCACCTCCTATATTCTCGATCTTTGGGAATGGTAAAACCATTCCTGCATTTTCCAAGCCAGAATCTCTCTCCATGCCCTTCTCATTTTATCTGTGATCAAATCCTATAAAGCTACTTCCTGAAAATTTCTCAAAACTGACCACTCCTTTTTGGGTCCACACCTCCAGCCCAGGCACTGGCTTCCTGATTGGTCTCAGGCCCATAAATGTAATTTCTCCACCTCCACCCAGTTGCCAACATCATCTTTCTAAAATAAAGAGGATTATGCTATTCTATCTAAAATTCTTCAGTGACACATCATAGCTTTCAGAAAAAAAATGCAAACTCATGGATCCTGGTTGATTTTCTAGCTTCATCTTTACAACTCCATATGGATACTCTTTGATCCAAGAAAATTGAACAACACACACCATACTCCATGCCATGTTGTTCCCTCTGGCTGCCAATTTGCCGATATAACTGTCATTTTAAACTTTGGCTAGCATGTGACTGCCTCCTTAGTGGTTGCCTGCCTTCTTTAATCCCTCGGTGTGATTTTGATGTCTCTTCTTAGCTCCCCTCCCATAGTTTCGGGTTAAAACACGATAATAGCCTGAAGTGGATTAGGAATATAGGCAATTGTTCAGCGTGCCGATCTTCAAGAAAACTTAAACATCATTAGGGACTTTGCAGGTAGAGAAAACTTTATCAATACTGTATTTGGTTGGGAGAACTACCTTGGCAAGCATATGGGAATGAGAAGACTGAGATGACCCGGGATTATGCTTGAATAGCAATAAATAATTTCTAAACTGCCTTTCAAAGAGGGTGAAATTGGTTAGTTCCTGTGTTTTTGCTCTGCTAGCTCAGGTAAGCAAGTCTGAAGACAGAGCTGAAAAGCTGAGGACATTACTTGGCTTGTGTTTATGGTGCAGTGATCTATACAAGCTGTGGTCTCTCCCCAAAGAAAAGTGGAACAAATATTTAAAGAGCAGCAATTTGCAGGAGAACCAAGTATGTAATTAGCTTTCTCAGGGTATGCCATGTTTCCGTCTGGTCCTCATCATAATTTTTATAACATTGTATTGCAGTAAGTTAAATTACTTATCTAAGTTCTCCATATGCTTCCCAACAACTGAGGCTATGATTTTTTTTTGTTTTGGAGCAAATCTGAAAAAGGAACATGTTTACCACAAGTGTGTGATCTTCAAGAGCAGTGCACTGACACAAAGATCAAGATTTAGCAATATATGCCTAGCACTGTCCAGAGAAGAGTGACCTTGAATCAAACAGATAAGAATATTCTGTTCACTAAAGAGACATTCTTTATTGTGAGATAGGTATAGATAATTGTGAGTGAAATATCCCTTACAACTATCTTCCTCTCTTTAGTTTGTCTTTATGTTTATCACATAAATTACTGACTGTTCATTTCACTTCCTGGATACTTTCTTATAAGGGATAAAGAATCCTGGAGAGAGAAGACCAAATCTGGGGGGAGGGGGGAAATCAATAAAGGTACATTCTAGTTTGTACATTATTTGCTTATAAATATGATTAGGAGGAGATAAGATCTTTAAGTCAGACCAACTCTGCATACATGGACAAAATGTAATTTCTAGACCTCTTACATGGCTTTACCACTCTTTCTGAGATCTTGGGAAAATCATATCAATAATACATGCATAATCATTTTCAAAGTTATACAGCTCCTATACATTTTCTTCTTTGACAAGAATGACCTTAATATTTTAAAGGATATTTTAACCTTGATTGTTTCTCCCTAAAGTAAAATTTTATCCTGGTACTGCTTTTGGCCACTAGGAGAAACTTTATGCTCTTGACCTGATTTAAACTAATATTTTCCTTCTTTCTGCTGCCAGCAAAATATTGTCACACTCAACTTTCCTTGAGAGAAAGATAGTTCTGTCTTTCTGTGTAGTAGGCAACAACATTTAAGAGAAAAAGGAGTATCTCTTGAACTGATGACTCTTTTTCTGGAAAATATACAGAATACCACCAAAAAAAAGCTTTTAGGATTAAATTACATTATTTTAGCAGAGAAGAATCCTACACATATGTGGAATTTATAAGAAATGGTGTTATTTCCTGGTAATAAGGCCTGTTGATTTGGCAGTTATTTAAATATTGTAAATAAATTATGTTTAAAATCTCAAGCAAATTTGCAAGATAGTTTCAGGAGGGAAAAAAGTTAATATCAAGGGCAAATAAAATTGTATCCTGAAAACTTCTGCTACTTGACTTGAGCCTTATAAAATATAAAATGAATGTGAATAATGTTAAATTTAATCTTTAATACGATCACTCAACCCAGTAGAAATGCTACTTTTTGTTTGTTTATGACTTTTCTTCATCAATTACAATCATTGACTGATGTAAAGGTTAGGCAGAAATCAATGAAAGCATTCTGTGAAAATCAATAGGCTATATAGAATTTCCAGTAAAGAATATTATTTCTTTTTATTATTATTTGTGGTTTTGTGCTACACACTATTTGTATAAGATTTGTAGTAGACTTACATGTACATGACACTGAATATGTGGACAACATATATTTGAATTTCAAAACACAATAACCCTGTGGGTTTTAGATAAGGAATTATTAACCTATTTATATAAGCATAACTTAGTTTTCTAGTTTAACAGAAAATATATATTAAATTATTTCCCATACTAGATTCATGAGTCTCAACTTTCCCTAGACAGTTAAGGTAGTAAACAGTTACATATGTGCTTTCTGCCCCAAACTGTGCTGCTGCTGGTCTTTTCACCTACTGTCTTTGTCAGTTGATGAAGTACTTCAGTCATGAATGTTAGTTGGTATTTTCCTTTATTCTTAAATCTTTATTTGGGTTTACTTGTTCTTTTTCTAGCTTCTTTAATTGAATACCTGTTGGTTTATTTTCATACGTATGTGTGCCTATACTGGGGGTGCCCAAAATATGTATACACATTTTAAGTGATGTTATCTATGTATGTGCTTTTTGAAATTGAATTAAATGACGGTAGCAATGTGTAGTATGATGTTCACTTAACTGTGCTTTCACCATTTTCTTTGGCTGTCCTGCCTGTTGCATGGTGCCTCCAGGATTCATTTAATTAATGCTATCTTTTGAGTGAATGTCATATTCAGATCGTGTATACATTTTTTTGGCACCCCATATACAGGGAGAGGTATACACCTACATCTAGATAGATAGATAGGCAATAGTTAGATATGCATACATACATAATAAACAAATGTAGTTTAGGCCATACACGTATAAATTTCACTGTAGCTGCATCTCCACAAATTCTATGTTGTACGTTCATTGTTGTTGAATTGCTTATTGATTTTATTTATTTATTTATTTATTATATTTTTATTTTTTTTAAGTTGGAGTCTCACCCTGTCGCCCAGACAGAGTGGGGTGGCACGCTCCCGGCTAACACAACCTCAACCTGCTGGGCTCCGGCGATCCTTCTGCCTCAGCCTTTCAAGTAGCTGGAACCACAGGCAGCGCGCTACCACGTCCGACTAAATTTTTGATGTATTGTAGAGATGAGGTCTCGCCAAGTTGCCCGGGTGGATCTCGAACCCACGGGCTCAGGCAATGCACTAGGCTCGGCCTCCCAAAGTGCTGGTATTATAGGCGTGAGCCATCGTGCCCGCCCTAAGAGTATCATTCTTTTTTTTCTTTTCTTTTCTTCTTTTTTTTTCTTTTTATTTTGAGTCAGAGTCTCACTCCATTGCCCTGGCTGGAGTGCAGTGGCACACTCACGGCCACCCCAGCGTCACTGCTGGGCTCCGGCGATCCTTCTGCCTCAGCCTTCCAAGTAGCCGGCACTACAGGCGTGTACTACCACGCCCGGCTAATTTTGGATTTATTGTAGAGACGAGGTCTCACCAACTTGCCCCCGCTAGTCTCGAACCTGTGGGCCCAAGCAATCCACTCGCCTCGGCCTCCCAAAGTGCTGGGATTACAGGCTGAGTCACCGAGCCTAGCCGCTTATTGATTTTAAAACAAACAAATATGGTTTAGAAGCACTACTTTAGGACCCATTAAACTGCTCCAAATTCCCCAGCTTACATTTATCTATTCCAATAATTTTTAAACTGTGTCCTACAAATACAAGTTTTTTCTTCCCTTGATAAATAGATTTGGGAAGGAAGGGTTAAACATAGTTGAAACAAGTTTTCTTCATACAGGATTAATATTAATATGATAGTATGCATTGTAAGTCTATAAAAGGATATAAAAATGTACATTACCTAAAATTATTTAACCACAGAATTGTGTGAGGTTTTTTTTGCTAAAAAATACTTAAATAATTGACATTTTAGAACTGTTTGAGTACTATATAGCAGTTGGTGTCAGTATCACTAATTTTACCTATAATCATCATTTAGTACTATATTAGCCAAGACTGCTAATTGAAAATAATAAAAGCCACTCTGAACAAGTTTCAGCATAAAAATAATTTCATCAGGAGATAATAAGTGCACAAAAGTTAACCAGAAAAGCCAGAGAATCAACTTTAGAAACGCCCGAAAAAATATCCAGGTCATATCACTGGATTGCTGTTCTGGTACAACTAAAATGTCAGTAAAGTGATTGAAAAGGAAAGTCAAAAATTGACAAAGACAGCAAGTGAAGAGACCAGTAGCAGCACAGTTTGGAGGCCAGAAAGCACATAAATGACTGCTTACTATCTTAGCAATCTAGAAAAAGTTGAAACCAATATGTAGCTGTCACATTGCTATGCTCTCCGGGAACTTCAAAATTAGGTTGATTAGCACATCAAAATCTTAAAATAGTTCAAGAACCAGAGGCAACATTTATTTCTGAAACTGGAGGTGGGTTTGCGGGGAAGGAGTATAGAATTAAACAAGATAATTCATTGAAAGTTTGTATGAAGCAATAGAACCTTGGAAACTGTCCCCCACACTGTAGCAGAGTAACTGTTAATTAAGACTAAAGGCTTAGTCTATGGGAAGACTTCAAACTCTGAGATACTAGGCACAGGTGAGGGCAGAAATAGCACATGCCAGTACTAAGAAATAAGAAGAGGTTCCATACTATATGTTGGAGAAAAATCTATACATTGAATGATAACAAGCCACAGATCACCTTTCTCTCTCTCTCTCTCTCTCTCTCTCTCTCTCTCTCTCTCACTCTCACTCTCTTACTCTCTCACTCTCTCTGATTATAATTCCCTGCAGGATTTCTTTCCAGGAAATCTAAAGAAGTCAAAAGAAAAACCCTACAGATAGAACTGAGGGTACCGGCTGAAATAGCCCAGTCTCATAATCATACAGTGAAGTACAGCAATTGACAAGTTTCATTCAGAAAATAACTTCCAATCAGTTTCTTACTACCAGAAAGTTAAATGTGAAAAAGAAAAGGTCACCAAACACAGAGACCAAAACAAAGGTGGACTTCAGAAGAAACAGAAACAAATTTCAAAAGAATTTCTTTAAAATTATTTAAAGAGATAAAAGAAGATTTTTCTATTTAAAAATTTCAGAGGTTACCAGGCACGGTGGCTCACGCCTATAATCCCAGCAACTTTGGGAGGCTGAGATGAGAGAATTGTCTGAGCCCTCGGGTTCGAGATCAGCCTGGGAAAATTGGCGAGACCTCATTTCTACAATAAATTTAAAAATTGCCAGGCCTGGTGGTACGTGCCTGTAGTTCCAACTACTTGGAAGGCTGAGGCGGAAGGATTGCCTGAGCCCAGAAGATCGAGGCTGCAGTGGCCAGGAGTGTGCCACTGCACTCCAGCCTGGATGATATAGAGTGAGACTCCAACTCAAAAACAAAACAAAAATTTTCAGAGGTCTACAAATATGTATTTGAACTAAAAAAGTGATAATAGTAATTTAAATTTTAATAGAAAAGTTAAAGGGGAAACAAAGCTGGAAAGTGGTATCTCACCCCCCCCAAAAAGGATAAATGAATTCAAAGAAAGGAAAAGAAATGGAAACAAAAATTCAAGAAAATTAAAAAATATTTTAGTTACTTAATATTGTATAACAAACCACCCCCTAACTTAGTGGATTAAAACAGTTTATCATTTCTCACAATTCTGTGGGTTAATTGGGCTCAGCTTAGCATTTTTCTGCTCTTTTGCTTGGGTAGTCACATAGCTACACTCACTTGGCCAGGGCGCCATAGTCCAAGACGTCTTCTCATCCTCCAAGGCCTCTTTCTAGATGATCTCTCATTGTTGAGTGACAATCTGCACTTAATGTTTTTACAGAAGAAAAAGAAGAAAGTGAAAATGCCCAATGCCCTTATGGTCTGGGCTTGGAATCCTGTTTCACTTCTGCCACTTTCTATTTATCAAAGCAAGTCACAAGACCAGCCCAGATTCAAGGCAAGGTAATTTGGACTTCACCCATTGATGTAAGAAACAGCATGCACATAAAGTTTGGGAGGTACTGTTAGCCGCTATCTTTAGAGTCAGTCTCCCACACCATACAAGATCACTTTAGGTTGCCCAAAATCCTAGTAGAAGTTTGAGGAAAAGAACAGTAGCTAAGAGGGAGGGATAAGAAATTAGAAAATAAATTTTACTGTAATTACCAGAGCTAAAGGGCATTAATTTCTATATTGAGAAGGTCCACCAAAGTGCTCCCTCAGCAAAACAACAAGCAAAAAGATCCATACCAATAAATATTGTAATGAAATGTTAAAACCCTGACCATAAAGAAGAGACTCTAAAAGCTTCTAAAGAAGAGGCAAGACTAAGCAATATTTTAAAAATCAAGAATAACAATAGACTTATCAGAAACAATAAGAGAACCTAGAAGATGGTGAAACAATATCTTTAAAATTCCGAGAAAAAAATAGTACTTCCAATCCAGAATTCAATACCTAACAAAACTATCAATCTAGTTTGAAATAGAATGAAGATATTGTTACACAAGCAATTTCTCAAAGAATTAAAATCACATGCATATGATCTTAGGAAGCCACTGGAGAATGAGTTCTACCAACATTATGGAATAAACCAAAAGAGGAAGACACTGGCTCCAACTCAGGAAAAAGGTGAAAGGACAACGCGAATAGAAAATAAATGTGACAGAGACCCTATAGGACTAGCCACCCTGTAGATCAACCTGTCTGCCTTAAAACAAAAGGATGGAATGCTCAAGAGGGGATGTATTCCAAAAAAATTGCCTAATTAATTGCTGGATTAGTTTCTAGTTACTAACATTTGTGCATCTGGCAGAAAGTTTGGAGATAAAACTTACTATTAATATGTATTTAGAAAGCCAAACAAATGAAATAAATGCTACAGTTATTAATTCCAAAAATAAAACCAAAAATTATACTATGTAATTCAAATGCAATAATTATAGAGTCACAGTAATGGAAATACTAATTTTGATCTAATCCAAAATTACAATATACTTATACCAGGAGGATGAGCAGTAAGGAAAAGAGAGGGTAATGGGGCAGAACAGTGGGAGCAGGAGAACTAAATATTTTTCTTTTATACAAGAATTTCTGTAGATATTATCTAAAGCCAAAATTCAAAATAGCAGGATAGCATGTTACCAAGAAATATGGAGGGAAAATGCCAGAGGAAACAGCTGATTTGAAAGTGGTTACTGGGTGAGGGGGTGGGATTGGTAGTTGAGGATAACTGCTAGAGGAGGGAGGGGCATACCTCATCAACAAGGGTACCTGCATGATCAATGTTTATATACCTAACCCTGAATTGTACCCCACATCTTTATAATAAAAAATTTTTAAATTAATTAATTAATTAAAAAAATAAACAAAAAGTGGTTACTTCTGGGGAGTGAGCATGGGAAGGAATACACACAGGAGAATACTGTTTTACATTTTGCTTATTAAAACGATTTGATTTTTTTTTAACTAGGTATAACTTTGTCTTTTAAAACACAACTTAACGACACAAGTTTCCACTGGTAGGAATATAAATGATGCAGCTGCTATTGAAAAACAATATAAGAATTATTTAAAACTTTAAAAATAGAATTATAATATGGCCTATCAACTCCACTTTTGAGTATATAACCAAAAGAATTGAAAACAGCGTCCCAAAAGCATAGATGTTTCAGTATTTGTACATCCATATGCATATCAGCATTATTCAATATCGCAGTAATGTGGAAACAACCTAAATGTCCAGAGATGGATAAATGGATAAAGAAAATGTAATAGAATATGGCTTGCAAACCTGGAGCATGTGCTCCCAAGAAAACCCCAAACAGTAAATATTTACATGGCTTCAAAAGAAAAATCTATTGATGCGCATATAGATAAAGTTTTACTGTTATCGTGAATACAGGTAACCTTAATTTAATCTACAATAAAATTATTTACTCATTAAAAATTAATATGATATTTGTGCCTTAAACTAAGAAGACTGTTCTTGTTTGTTTGTTTGACTTCTTCTAACTGTTCAAAATGGTTACTAGAGGCTTTTCTTATTTCAGCATTTCTTATGAGCTCTGGGATATCTACCTCAAAGTTTTCATTTTGAAAGATGATAATAAAGTATTTGTTTACCAAAAAAAATCACAAAGATACCATTAAAGTTACTACTAGATGGTATTAAGTTGATTCATTTTAGAATTCATTCACTAAATATAAGAATTTGCTCAAAAAAATTAATCCATTGTGGATTAATTTAATATTATAAACTCCCCTAATATTTATAAAACTACCTACCATTAG
This sequence comes from Carlito syrichta, assembly GCF_000164805.1. Taxonomy (NCBI): domain Eukaryota; kingdom Metazoa; phylum Chordata; class Mammalia; order Primates; family Tarsiidae; genus Carlito; species Carlito syrichta. The sequence continues at coordinate 55,700 of NW_007257438.1, forward strand.
CAACTCTACATATTATAGGCCACTGAAATCTCAATAAAGTCTATAATGATAACCTAAAAAGTAGTGCTACATCTATACATGAAATTTCAGTGTGGTGAGGGGATGGAGGAGGGAACACACACAACATCAATAAGGGTAACTGATCTCAAATCGGGCAAAGTGAGCACCAAAGGGAGGCCCAAATTTTACCTGTACGATGAGCACTTGTATACCTAATCCTGAATTATAACCCACATCTTTAAAATAAAATTTTAAATTTTAAAAAAAGAAACCAGTGCAGTGACTTCTCAAAACAATTGTTAGTAGTACCAATTAGATGAAGAAAATCCGAATTCAGAACTCAGTCAGAGATAAAGATTTCTGAATTTAAAAAGAAAAACAGCTAACGACTGCAGTATCCTTTTACAAAACAATCCCAACTGTTTGATGTAGGGCTCTGATCAAAATACTGCCAGTTGATCACAGTATTGCCATCCATCAATTATGCCGATTTGGTTTCCTGTATTTGACATGTCTTTTTTCTATGGCATTGGTAACTTTCTTGGCTTTGCTTTTTTGGGTAAGAAGAATATATTTGTTTTTGAAGCAGCCTGTTTGTTTTTAAAGTCAAGATTTCAAAAAAGATAAAGTTAATGATTTTAGTGGGTGGAGTGTACAGATGGGACACACACAAGTAACTGTTTCATATGTAGATTTGATTCATGTTCCTGGATGGGAGCAAAAACAGTGTTACGTTTGGATGGGTCTGAGGTTCACATGAAAACAGTTAACTTGTTTTGTTGCTGTTTTTTTAACATTTAGTAGTCTGAATTATTATAAATAATTTAATGGGTTGACAGAAATAATACTTTCCATCAATGATTGTTCTTGAAAGTGAATTGCTTTTAAAATCTAACTACAACCCTATATAAAACAATTTATTATCTTCTGAACTCTATTTTGACTGAAACATTTCATAACTTCCATTAATATGTAAATTAAAAATCTCGTCTTCTCAAACACCTTACAAATTTACTATATTTAGATATTGTAAAATAATTTCAAAGATGGTGAAAGCTAGAAATTATAACCACACCTTGAAAATTGATAATTTTTTATTTCATAAACAATCCATACACTTTAATTTTAATGTCAAGATATAAAAACAGTTGTTACACACTATTAAAAAGTCACAAATGTTCAGAAGTCTATATTTACTTACTTTCATCTACTGGATACAAGAATGAATAAAAATTAGACAGCTTACATGTCTACTGACTAATAGATTGTAGTGTGGTATTAATACAATAGAAAACTAGTTTTTTTGGGGGGGGCGTTTCTTGAGTCAGGCTCTTACTCTGTTGCTCAGGCTGGAGTGCAGTGGTATGATCACAGCTCACCACAGCCTGAAACTCCTGGGCTCAAGTGATCCCCTGCTTCAGTATCCCAAGTAGTCATGACTACAGGTGCATATCACTACACCTGGCTAATTTTTTTAAAAATTTCTGGTATGTAAAGATGAGGTCTTACTATGTTGCCTAGGCTGGTCTTGAATGTCCAGGCTCAAGCAATCCTCCTGCCTTGACCTCCCAAGTGATGGTATTATAGGGGTGAGCCACCATGCCTGGCCAGAGCACTATTTAGTAATAAAAATTAATGAATTGTGGCTGCATTCAACTGGATGAATTTTAAAACTTCTGAGAAAAAAAAACCAGGTCATGGAATACCACATAAAGTATGATTACATTAATATAAATTCAAAAAGAGTTCAAAACTATAAACAATGCAAAACTGTATTTTTTTTAAAAAAAGAACAAACAGAAAATTTAGAATAGAGTTTCTTCTGTAGGAGAGGAGAGAAGTGAATATAATCAAAGAGGAGCCATAGCAGGCACCAAAGATATTAGTAGTGTTCTATTCTTAAGTGAGGCAGTGAGTGCATCAGTGTTTATTATTCACTCATAAACTACATATATTTTATACACTGGAGAAGATGAGAGGTAAGAAATGGATACTACTTATGTAGACAACGCTTTGAAAAGCTTTACCTTGATCAGAGCATACAGAAGAGTAGGGGGGGAAAATGTGGATGTTCAGAGGGATTTTGTTCTGATGTTTAAGATATGAAAAGGGAGAATCTAAATACTATAGATAGGTTCTGCAAGGGGAAGAAACTGAAGAAACAGGAGGGAGATAGCTGATGAAGCTCACTGTTTGAGTTAACTGAAGAAAACTGGATCCAAGACACCCTTGAAGAGACTAGCCTTTGAAAGCAGAAGGAATGCCATCCAATTCAAAGGGAAGGAGGAGGGACAGAAATGGGTGCAGGCCATGCAGCTGACAGTAGAAGCTGAGGTATGTTATGTGTGGCCACTTCTTCATCTTGAATGAAGCAAGGTTTCTAGCTCAGTGAAAGTCCAGAGTTGGTTTTGAGAAAAAGACATCAAATAACTGTTTTGGACAGTTAAAAAATTAGCTCTGCCCCCTCCCGCCGGGAGGCCGACGTGGAAGTCGCCGGCTGACCGGGCTCGCTGGGAGCCGCCTCCGAGACGCATCCTGGGCGAGCCGGGGTGGCGGCGCGAGGCCCGCCCGGGAGCTCTGCGGGGCCGCGGCTGTCTCTGAGGGTCGGCGAGGGAGGACCGGCGACTCGCCATGGGTGGTTTTTTCTCAACTATTTTTTCCAGTTTGTTTGGAACTCGGGAGATGAGAATTTTAATTTTGGGATTAGATGGAGCAGGACAAACCACAATATTGTACAGATTGCAAGTTGGAGAAGTCGTGACTACTATTCCTACCATAGGATTTAATGTAGAGACGGTGACATACAAAAACCTTAAGTTCCAAGTCTGGGATTTAGGAGGACAGACAAGTATCAGGCCATACTGGAGATGTTACTATTCAAACGCAGATGCAGTTATTTATGTAGTAGACAGTTGTGACCGAGACCGAATTGGCATTTCCAAATCAGAGTTAGTTGCCATGTTGGAGGAAGAAGAGCTGAGAAAAGCCATTTTAGTGGTGTTTGCAAATAAACAGGACATGGAACAGGCCATGACTCCCTCAGAGATGGCAAATTCACTTGGGTTACCTGCCTTGAAGGACCGAAAGTGGCAGATATTCAAAACATCAGCAACCAAAGGCACTGGCCTCGATGAGGCCATGGAATGCTTAGTTGAAACGTTGAAAAGCAGACAGTAGTCCAGTCCTTTAGCTCTTGGAATTGAAAGCTGCATCACCTGTTGTGTTCACACTGCGAGATGCGGACACTGCGTGGCTTCACCATGTGCGGAACTGACTGCAATGTTTGTAATAAATTCGGAAAATAAGTGTGTGGAGAGGTAACTTGGTTGAATCACCTGAATATTCTGTGTCATGTACAATATTCCTTCCTTGCTTTCTTGTGTTAAGGCATATTCTGTTTGTATGAAATTCTTATTCCAGTACAGTCCTGTTAAAGAATGCACTCTTCTTCCTGGGGAAAAAACCCTTCTATTTTTGAATTAGTAGTTGCAGCTTGTTTGTATAAACACTAATAAATATCTTAACTCGGATTTTTTCCCCCCTTATAATGAATTAAGTCTTTCCAAAGATTAGGCTCAATAGAGTAGGCTGGGAACATAGTCTGTATAATATAATCCTCATTTGCTTAACTTTTTTGATTTAAAAGCTTTTGGTTGTAGGCATGAATATTCTTTTGGTGGTTAACTTCACTGACATATCTGTAATTTTCTTTTACTTTATAGTTGTTGAAAAATTTTACATATAGTGATCTAGTTGATTTGTGCAGGACCTATTTGAGGTAGGTAGGATGGGTTGTGATGTCTTCACCTGGTGGACGTGGACCAGGGTTCTGACAGATTGGCTTGCTCAAGGCCACCTGTTAGTGAGGAGGGAATAGGGCTCAGAGTAGGATGTTTGGGTCAGAAGCTGGACTCAGACTACATTATGTATTTCTGAAAATGCCAACACTGATGACGCAACCTAACTCGTAAAATAAAATTATGCTAATTGAAGTAGTCACCATACATGCAAAATAACACATGTATTTTGTCTATACTGGAAGTGATCTATGATACAGTAAAAACAATCCTAAATGGTTATATTTGATGGCATTCACAACACGTTAAAGAAAGCATTTCACATGAAAGGAAATAAAGTCTATTTTAAGAAGCATTAAAAAAAAAAAATTAGCTCTGCACAGATAAATGCAAATGGACTCTCAGGCATCTCACCTTCCCCACCTCTGTTGTTCCTGCCTAGAATGTATTTACCCTTCCCTTTCACCTAGAAAATCTTCCCATCCTTCAAGACTCACCTCAGGTTCTATGTCCTCTGTGAAGTCTTTCCTATTTCATGGCTATCCTTTCCTTTTAAATCTCACAGGACTTGGCTGTACCACTCATTTTTCACTTATACACACATAATCTTGCAATAACACTCTGTTGTACATGATTTAATTTTTGTTATCTTTTTCTTGAGGGCAGAAATCATGTGTTTTTTAAAAACAACATTCCTCTCATAAAAATGTATTCTCACAGTGAACATTTGGATACATTTGCTAAATAGATCATCTACTGAAACAAATGTCCTTAAAAATAAGCAATAAAATAATGAAGATATACATGAATAAGTACAGAACTTTGAATCCTCCATTATTGTCTCACAACTACTCTTGGTTTTCAATTTCTAGATCTAGAATTTACTTTTTAGAAACTAAGACACAGACTAGATGTTGACATAAACTAGGCTTAATGTTAAAAATGTGACAACTTAGCCAGGCTTGGTGGCTCAGCCTGTAATCCCGCGCCTTTGGGAGGCTGAGGTGAGTGGATTGCCTGAGCCCGCAGGTTCAAGAGCCACCTGGGCAGCGAGACCTCATCTCTACAATAAATAAAAAAATCAGCCGGGCGTGGTAGCGCATGCCTGTAATTCCGGCTACTCGGAAGGCTGAGGCGGAAGGATCACCGGAGCCCAGCAGGTTGAGGCTGCGGTGGCTGGAAGCAGCCACTGCACTCCAGTCTGGGCGACTGAGTGAGACTCCAACTCAGAAAAAAAAAAATAATAATAATAATAAAATGTGACAACTTGCTTTTGCTCATTAAACTATTAAAGTGTTTTCCTCATTACAATTTTTAGTATTTTTCTTTGCAGGGGTAGTCCCAGAAAAAGAGGCAGAATGTTATCAGTAAAGACAAATTATGTTAGGAATGCCATCTTGTGGTTGAGAATAGTCCATTACACCAAAGGGCCCAGACAATACTTAATTCAGAAATAAAAGTCAATAAATTCATAAACATAAACCATGGCTAAAATATATTGTTACTACAAAGGAATACAAACTAAATATGTGCCTCAGTTGTATGCGGTTTTGGTTCCCAAAAAAGACAATGTTCACTAAAAAGAGGGATAATTATATAGGAATGAATCCCAAATTAACATAGGAAAACTGCAGTCTACAACTATAAATATACTCCTACTAAGACTATTCAAATACCCTTAACTTTGGAAAACTTTCCTCTTGAAATAGGTCTATTCAAATACTCTTAATTTTGAAAAACTTTCTTATTGAAATAAGTCATTTTATTTCTGTATCTACTACTAAACAGTTCTGTTGACTGTTTCATACTGTGTTTCAATTATGGCTTGATTTTCAAACTTCATCTCCTTGACTATAAACATCTAAAAGAGAGTGAAGGACAGAACATTTATCTAATTTGGACAGTGTGGGATACACATAACGAAATGTTGTCCAAAGTGGAGTTTGAGGACAGTTAAAAACACCGGCCCTAATCTGAATAGATGAGCTTACTGCTTCCTCCATACAAATTAGCCATTTTGAGTGATAAATTAACTTTCTAGTTGACAGGGAACTAGCAAACAGTTATATAGTTACAATTGTGCTTAAATCTTTTCAAAGTCTAGTTGAATTCCAGACATTTTAGTCTACATAAAAGTGAGGAGTAGAAACTGATATATCCCTCATGAACACAAAGCACAAGGGTCCATGCACTATACTTCTAGAATAAGGACAGTACAGGTATAATATAATGTCAGTTCTATGGATTCGCCTATTGAACTTAAAGATAGCATATATAGCCGGGCTCGGTGGCTCAGCCTGTAATCCCGTGCCTTGGGAGGCTGAGGTGAGTGGA
>NW_007257438.1:61850-82004 GCF_000164805.1 Carlito syrichta
ACTCAAAAAAAAAAAAAAATAGCATATATAGACACATTTACATAAAAAACAAAATACTAGTGTACTCTGAATCAACTTTTGAGTTTTATTATTGCATGCTTATCACCAGAGGAAGAAAACACTCCAAAAGCTTTCATATGAATTGATTCTGGATTCGTTTTTCCACATGACTCTTTAGGACATTCACATCAGCTGCACAAAGCTGGTACTCCATCTTCTCTAGCTGTTTTGTTCTCTCTAATAAAGCCCCATGTGGTGGAGGCAATGCATTGTATGAACCCAGTAGATAAAGCTGACTTGATGAAGTCTGGTTGATTTCTTTAATCTTTAAAGCCTGCATGATAGCAGGTGCGAACTTTGAGTAATGAGCTGTAGATGAGATGATCACTGGGCAAATTTTGTCTTGCATTCTGTCTGCAACCACTTTTGCAACAGCAGTGTGTGGATCCAAAATATACCCTGAAGCATTGTAGGTAGAATTGATAGCAGCTAGGCATTCTCCCTCAGAGCACCAGTCGGCTACAAAATCCTGCTGAAGTTTCTCAACTAGAATCTCTTCTATTTGGAAGTGATGTTGGTTTTCTAACTGATTAAATAATTTTGTCACTAATTGTCCATCTCTATTAGCCATCAAGTGTAAATGTCGTTCCAGGTTTGAAGATTTGAGAATATCTATTGATGGTGAAAAGGTTTGTGCTAATTTTCTTTCCCTTAAGTCATAATGTCCTGTTTTTATAAAGTCAGTCAAAACATGGTTCTGATTAGAAGCGCAGATAAATTTTCGAATAGGGATCCCCATCATTTTGGCATACACTGCAGCTAATATGTTACCAAAGTTTCCTGTGGGAATACAGACATCAACTGGGCTTCCAAAAGAAATAAATCCTTGGTTAACAAGATCAAGATAAGCAGAAGCATGATAAACTACCTGGGGAAGCAGGCGGCCCCAGTTTATGGAATTAGCTGAACTTAAGATTGTTCCATACTCCACAGTAAGAAAGCCAGTGAAATCAGAATCCTTAAAAATTCTCTTTATAGCTGTCTGGCAAAAATCAAAATCTGACTCGACACCCACTGCCCACCCATTTTCTCTCTGACTGCCAATTATTTGTGCTTTCTGAAAATCACTTACTCCGTTCTCAGGAAAAAATGTGACCACAGCTATTCTTTCCTTGTCATTCTTATTAAGATGACTAAACCCATTTAAGACTGCGCTCCCTGTGTCTCCTGAAGTAGCTACAAGTATCATATAATTGCAACTTGGTGGAATACAGTGTGCAAAAATATGAGGCATAAGCTGTAAAGACAAATCTTTAAATGACCCTGTTGGTCCATGAAACAATTCCAGAATGAATTGATTGCCGGAAAGGTGCCTGACAGGAGCAACTTTTGAGCAGGCAAAGTTTTCCCCATAAGCAGTTTCAATCATTTCTCCTAATTTGGCAGCAGGTATGTCGGCAGGATGTATACATCTTTCCAGGAGTATTTGTGCTCTTTCTATGTAGGTTGCTCCTACTAGGCTTTTCCACTCCCCACAACTTAATTTTGGAAACTCCTTCTCAGGAACAAAGAGTCCACCATCAGAAGCCAACCCCTCAATCACAGCTTCACTAAAGAATTTTGCTGAAACCTTCTGTTCACAGTCTTTAGGCCAAATGTGTCTCGTTGAAATGAATGTTTCTGAGTCCACATCTTGGTATCTTTTAACTGCATTCAGCACTTTGTCAGCAACCTCCTCTGGGGAAGCCCCACTTTCACAAAAAACACGAGCGTCATACCACTTCTTATAATATTGTCTTCTAAATTTAAGTAAGTCTTTCATAGATGTTCCAGAATTCTGACCTACAATCCTATCTATCTTCATTAATTTTAGACGGCCAATTATATCTACCAGAGGTACATCCAGGTATACAATTATTCCATTTTTCTTCAGATGCCACATGCTAGCATCATGCATTGGATTGGACCCAGTAAGGGAAATCACACTTCCAGATGCAGAGAAGTTCAACACAGCTTTTCCTTCCTCTTCTAAAAATTGCTCATTACCAACATCCTGTAATTTTTCAGACACACTCATATTCCAGGTTTTTTCAAGGATATCATCATCCACATCTATGACACAACAACCTAGTTTTTGACCTATTATTCTGCCTACTGTTGTTTTCCCAGCACCAGGAGGTCCCATTAGGATAATATTTTTGTCTCCAACAAGAGAGTGGGTTGAATGCCATGACTTCCTTAATTCTGCAAGTGCAAAGGTTCTTGAAAGAAATAGCCAGGCAAATTTATCTGTTTTAACATGTATACCAGAACAACATTTCTGTGTTATCTGTTTCAGATGTTGACATCGGGTAAAGTGGAGCATTCTCTTTTCACTTTTCTGCCCAAGTCAACCTAAAAATTGGCTTTAGCCTTTTTCAAAACAAAGAAACAAAAAGACAAATGGTTATTAATTTCAACAAACTGTTAAAATTCTGATAGGATGAAATATAGTCATGACCACAGTATATAAACTGTTTAAAAATCTTCAATTTTTAAAAAGTATTTCAATAATTTCTCATATATTGCATATTATTTTTAGTATCTTTTCAAATCTCAACACACTGGAAAAAACTTAAAAAATACGTAACTATAAGCACATAAACTTTATTTAGAAAATGTCATATTGTAATGCTTTTAAATATATATATACACACTAAATCAAATTAGTATTCCTCTTCTATTTATGGAATATTGTAATGAAAACTGTTTCATGGTTTACTAGTTTATAAAAATTAAGAATTATTTGGAATTGGACTGCTGTTTACTTGCAATTCACAAAAGTTGAACAATACTCTGTATATTCAATTTTTCTTTAGCTAAATAAGTGAGTTGATAGACTATAATGTTACCCATAAATTTCTTAACTATAGAATTCACAATAGAAATCAGAATTTTAAAAATCTGCTTATAAAACGATTAAATAACTTTTCAAGCTATAGGACAAATGTATGACATTTTCTTTCTTATGTGCCTTTCACATGCATACTGCTAAGAATCATTCTTACATGTTATTCATATTAAAGGCCTAAAAAAGAGTAAAAGTGAAAGGTTTATTACACAAATAGTTAAGAAAAACTAATAATTAGCAAAGAGGCAAAGGGTTACATATGTATAACCTTATCTGCATGGAACCATAGCTTTTGTTTCTAATCCTATAAACATCATCAGTGGAGAGAGCTAACGCAAATTCCAGACTCTAGGGTAATAGCCAAGAAATTCAGGAATGCTTCCAATGATGAGAGGAAAAAATTATTCTGGTATCCAAAGAAGCTCTATAATTCCCCATACTGATCAAGTCCCTGTCTTTGGAAACATACTCACCATTAAAACAAAAATATATGCCAGACAACTACAATTTTTAGTCATGTAAAATGCAAATTAATAGCTGCTATGCTCGTGTAAATTCCCTGAAGTAACTTCACAGACACATAGTGGGGCTTTTCACATGTCCTCTGCTGGAGCCAATATGCAACTAAACCATATTAAATATCAGATGGTATGTTTAAATATGTTCTGAAAACCTTCAGTCATGTACTACTCTGATTTTCTATGCTACTTAAACGGTGTTCTACAAACATTTAAACCATATTAAACTAACTCTGAATTTAACTTACAAGTGAAATTAGAACCGTTGAGAGAAGTAATTCATTTCCTTTATTTGACTTTTCAGCTTATATGTGCTGTGCTTAATTGCCAGTGGCTTGTAAACTCAGGACACACAGGAACTAATCGTAGATAAAGAGTCTGTTGATTCTGAGGGAAAGTTGATCTTTGCAAAATGTGGAGTCTATAATGGAAAAAATTTCAAGTTAATTATAACTGCATACAGTATCATAAAATTCTACTTTTAGACTAGTCTATTACTTAAAAACTCATCTGAAATTTAAAGATACAGAAAAATCGATCCTTTCATGTTTCCCCAAATCTATTATTAAAAAATTAAGCTACGGCTTTTTAAACATATGTCTTATAATAAATAATTTTCCTGAACAGTACTGAAAAAATTTCTGCCATCAAACAATAAAAGATAATACAACCAAATAATAACATAAATCTTTTGCAATGACACCTCAAATTTTAATGATTTAACTGTACATTTAATGACTAGAAGGGGAAAAAATCAGTAGACTAAAGCTGTGGAATGAGTGCCTGAATTGTTGTTTTAGCTTGTCTTATTCATCTGAATCACTACATAATTCATATGTAATTGTATCTACTGTAAAAAGCCCAAATGAAGTGTCTGACACACATAGGTAACTCTTAGCTATTTAAACATCTATAATAAAATCAAAGCACATATTATAGTGGCTAGCACAAAAGAATATTAATATTACATAATATTAATCACTGTCACTCGATGACAATGGACTAAAAATAATCCATTGTCTAACAATCAGAATATCTAGGCACAAGGCTATGCATTTTTTTTTATCGTGTTTTGTTTATAAAGCTTCAGAGAAAATAGTGGTACTCATCCTTGAATCAAGAACTGTTTTGCTATGTACAGGCTAATCCTTTCTCTAGAGTAAACGGAGGACCAGAGAGAATCATATACTTGAAACATACCAGTAATTAATTTTATGAAACTGTATTCTGGTATTGTACTTTAGCACTAACTCTTTGAGGGCACTATATAAAACTGCGATTAAGCTCTTATTCAGGAAGCTTTTACTTATAACATCAGTCTCTTTTTGAGTTTGCATTACATGATTTTCTAATTTGTGTATACGTAATAATTAGTGGCTAGTTTTTATGGACACTAATTTTTTTTTTTTTTTTTTTTTAAGTTGGAATCTCACTCTGTTTCCCAGGCTGGAGTGCAGTGGCATGCTCATAGCCACTGCAGCCTCGACCTGCTGCGCTCAAGGTGATCCTTCCACCTCAGCCTTCCAAGTAGCAGGAACTACAGGCACACACCACCACACCCAGCTAATGTTTTGATTTATTGTAGAGATAAGGTCTCACCATGTGACTCAGGCTGGTCTCACACCCCTGAGTTCAGGCAATCCTCTCACCTCCACCTCCCAAAGTGCTGGGATTACAGGCTTGAGCCACCACGCCTGGCTGACACTAAATCTTTTTAACTTCGCTTTTCTTCCACTTTATGTTGGTTGCTACAAAGCTGAACACTAACTTCATTAAAAGTAGATTGCAAGGCAAACATTATGTATGTTAACTTCAGCTTACCTTTCATAATCTTTTCCTTTGTTTTACTTTCCCCAGCGTCTCTCATTTTTAAATTTTATTTCCCCTTCCAAAATATATATAATTCATATATACTTTGGAGTAGCAACGTATATATGAATTAAAAAGAGAAAATTATGACAGTTCAAATTTGTTGATTTATTTATTTATAACTGGGGTCTCACTCTGCTATTTAGGCTGGAATTCAGTGGCACCATCACTGCTCACTACAGCCTCGACCTCTGGGTTCAGGGGATCTTCCAGCCTCAGTCTCTCAAGTAGCTGGGCCACCATGTCCAACTAATTTTTTAAATTTTTGTGTAGAGACGAGGTCTCACTCTGTTGCCGAGGCTGGTCTTGAATTCCTGGGCTCATCCAATCCTCTTGCTTTAGCCTCCCAAAATGCTGGGGTTACAGGTGGGAGCCACCAAGCCCAGTTTAATTTATAAATTCTATATCAATATTATTTCACCACAGAAATCTTTTATAGACTAGCAAAAAACAGTTAACTGCTATAATAATAACAAATTATATAATTTCTAAAGAATAAAAAAAGATGAATCCTATTTTAACCTATATACTAAATTTTATTTTGTAACATTTAGCCACAAATTGATTTTAGGGTCTCAATATTTTTAAGCAAATCAAAAGATAAAAGACAACAAAATAATTCCCCCAGTATGTAACATGTATCTGTAAACTGCGTTTTTACTTAAGAGGTAATACTTTCACTAACTTTTTGAGAATGTCTGCTACAATGACCAATTAGGAATATACATAGAAGACATATATATGGAATTCATCAACATTATCCATAGTTTATTTAAAAATTTAAAAATTCACGGAGAAATGAAAAAAGATTTGAGGATATTGCTAAACAATCAAAACAAAACGGTTCTGATCAATAGAGGGAAATCTCTAGTACTGTGCACTATAAAGGCCTCTGGTCTTGACATTCTTCAATGTGTTTAACAATGGTTTGGATGAAGCATTGAGAGGATGATACTGGCTAATTAGTGGCTAAGAGCATGGACTTCGGAGTAAGAAAATTCTGCAGATGCTCAAGTCTGTATTTTACATTAAATGGCATAGTATTTGCATGTAACTTACACACATCTTCCTGTATACTTTAAATCATCTCTAGATACCTTATAATACCTTATACAATGCAAATGCTAAGTAAATAATTGTTACATTTTATTATTTTATTGTTGTGTTGTTATTTTTAATTTTTTAAGTATTTCAATCCATGGTTGGTTGGTATGGAGGACCGTCTGTATATCAGGTCATAAACCAGCCAAAAGAAGGAAAAACTCTGCTTGTTTCTGACTACTGATCAAAAATCCTCTCAACAAGTCCTTCGGTCAGAGTATCTCCTACTTCCCATGAAATAGAGAGGTAGACAGGGTGGGAGGACTATACTCCAGTGCCATGTTGTAATCACAAGAACCTTAAAGCCAAAAGCATAATTCTGCAAGTTCAACACTTATATTTGTCTTTATATTACTATCAAAGCTGACTAAGCTTTTTCTGTTAGATTTCTGTCACTGGATGTCCTCTTAATGATCTCAAATATTTCACTGAAAAGACTTTAGGTACCTTTTTTAATTCTATAACTTTGAAAAATATTCTAAAGAAGCTGTCTTAAAAAAAAAAAAAAAAGCTGTCTTTACAAAAGGTTGCTTTTCCAGTTGTCTTATATCTCCATCTATACCTACTTTATTCATTTAAATTTAATAATCTTTAATCAAAAAAAGCTAATTTGTTTATGTACAACACATGCATGCCATTTATACAAGGTTGTCTGTGCAAGCTACCATCCACAGACCAAATCTGGCCTACCATTTTTTTGTAAATGAAGTTCCACCAAAACACAACTTCCATTGTTCATTTGTTTAGTAGTGTCTTTGGCTAATTCTGAGCTATAATGGCAGAGCTGAGTAGTTGCAACAGAAACTATATGGCCTGCAAAGACCTGAAATATTTGCTGCCTATCCCTTTACAGAAAGTTTGTTTATCCCTGAAGGTATATACCAATATACCTAACGTTGGACAGTCATTTCCTTGAAGACAATATTTCCTTGAAGACAACAGCCATTTTGAGGAAATTATAAAAATTAGAAATATATTGTTTAAACATACTTTCAAAAGGCAAGCAGAATTACAGACCAGATGTCGAAGAAAAAAAGTTCCTTTCCAAATAATTTAATAGTTTCATCATAACTGGAAACTAAATATACTACAGAGAAGCGGTCTTAAGCAAATTCTGTTTAGTATTTTTAAAGGCACTGACATCAGCAAAATTACTTCATTTCATTAACTCTGGATAATCAAGGCTAGCTAAGGCCAATTGATGCTAACTGGAGAAATCATGCTTTGCCCTTACTTGCTTTCAGGAACTGATTAACATAAATAGTTCCAAGGTGTCCCTTCTAATTAGAAAATGTATAAGTGCTGCTCAATGACTATCAACTTGGCTAATGGTGTTATCATTCTATGAGTCCTTAGTTCAAATCTTAGCATGTATAGGAACAGTTCCCCACCCCCAAATTTCTCTCTATATTTGCCAAACAAAAAACCAAAACCATAAAATACTCAAGGGGGTAAAGAAAAGACGGATCTGGATCAAGCTATCTAAAATCTAAATCTAATTCTAGATCTAGATATCTAAAATGTTTTGGAATATAGACAATCTGATGTGATAAAAATGAGGAGAATCTTCCCCAAGAGGACATTCATCTGAAATGCTGGTTAAACATCCAGGATAAAAATTAAAATCTGCAATTGGATAAGAAAAAACTAAAGTTATTTTTATCTAGTGAAGAGCCCAAAACAAGGATCTACATATTCAGCAAAGCCTTTTAGTTAAGACCTAAAAAGATCACGAAGCCATCGAGGTCTTTTAATCCCTCTACCAGATACCCTGGCAGTGAGGAACCTAAATTCGATGCTCTCTCTTGCCTCCAGGTAGCTTTTCTTTCCCTTGGACAGAGTGGCTTCTACAAGGTTGGCTCAGAGCCATCCATCTTCTTCTCCAAATGACATCACCAAAATGTCTTTTAGAGATTCGGGTAAAGGGCGTCTACATGAATTTCTTTGGGCAGTCACATGTGCATAAGTAGGTTTATGGGAGACCAAATAGTGAAAAACGGCCTAAGACTGCTTTTCAGAAGACAACGCTCAAAAAGAGACCTTTTTTTTTAAATGGGCAAAACTGTAAAGACCCATTCAAAAGGCTTCTCCCAGTTTAGGCTGCTCGTGGAGAAAGACCCAGGGGGAGGGCCCGACCAGGGGGTCCACGGGGGTGCAGAGCTGACCGGCGGGGACAGCAGCGCGGCAAGGCCGGGGCAGGGCGCGGCGCGACAGGTGGATGGAGGGCCGCGGAGACGCGGGCACTCACAGGCGACGAGCTGCGCTGTGACCAGCGGCAGCAGGAAAAATAAGGCAGACACGGCTGAGGTTACAACCGAGTAGCGCAAAGGGAAAGGTACCGTGGCGGGAAAGGCATGCGATGGGAACGGACTGGTTTCTGGCTTTCCTTTCTTTCTCCTCCCATAACTCACCAAGAAAATCACACTGAGAAGACGGGGAAAGGGAAAAGAAATGGGAAGCAGTATCCTCGAGCCGCTGGAGCTGCCTCGGGAGACGTAGCCCAGCCCCTCCGACCCTCGCCCCGGCCCCTCCCTCCATCCCGCGCAGTGGCCTCTGCGCCTGCGCCGGGCGGAGTGCCGGCGCCCCCCGCCACTCTCCTACCCGCCCTCCAGCCTACCCGAGCCCTCCGAGCTCCTCGGGCTCCTCCCCTCCCTCTTCGCGCTCTCGGCGTCGGCCGTGCGTCAGCGTGGCTTCGGCCGCTCGCTCCGCCCCGCCTGGATTGGAGCCTGCGCACAAGGGTCCTCTTGTGTGACGCCTGCGCGCGAGCTGCGCTTCGGACCGTCTGGTAGACTTTTTCTTTCCAGAGATACAGAGGTAGAAAAGAGCACACTTTTAGGGACACCGTTTTCACCCCGTTCCTCCCAAAGGCACGTATGAAACAGTGGCTTTCAAAGGAACGGAGACAGGAGAAGGTGCTGCAGAAAGGGAAGAAAGGAAGCCTAGTTTTCGGCGCTGCCTTCGACTTTCTGTCGCCTAGTAACTGTTCCCACGGCAACCGCACCAACAACAACGCTAAGCAATCCCAAGAGGAATAGAAAGGGTGTTTTCTTCCCGAGATAGGACTGCTAAGAAGGGGTCAAAGGGGTATTATGTGAAAGAGAGAACCTGAGTTTCTTGAGAAGGCAAAGGAGTAGGAAAGGAAGGGAGGAACAGTGAAGAAAGGGACGGAGATACTGATATAGGGAGAAAAAAGTTTAGGATAATAGTTTTTAAGGAGTCATTTGGTGGCCATGGATCCAACGTGCTCTTCTGAGTGCATTTATAACCTCATACCCAGTGACTTGAAGGAGCCTCCCCAGCCTCCTAGGTATGTGAATAAACAAAGATTCTCACTTGAAACAAGAATGGGAAATAATTACTCCTTATCAGGGTTAACTAAGCACATGTATTATGGGATTTTTAAAAATAAACTATATCTTTGTCTTAATGAAGTAGCCTTGGAGAACCACTTTTTAGAGAAGAGATCAAGAAATCTAGGTAGGTAGCATCTCACAATTTACAGAGCAGTCTTAGCCTACTGTTAATACGTATGTAATTGTTTGGAATTTAATTGTACATGGTGCAAAATGCCGTGTTGTTGAAAAGAGAACAATCACAATTTGATTATTCTGTGTTAGGATACTTGATGTTTGGTTTCAGGAGTTCAGCGCTGTATTTTTAATTGCACTACTTCTCCCTCTTTATAGGGTTAGTACTTATTTTTCCCCCAAGATTTTAGTGAATGATGAATTTCCATTTGTTTCTGAGCCTCAGGATTTTGATTGGTGAAACAAAGTAGATGGACTAGATAGTTTGTAAGGACATTTTCAGATCTAATGATTGAATGGAAAGAAGAATGGATGGATAGGCATGAACCCAAAAATAAGTGGGTTAAAAATTCTACATAGGTCTTAGAACCCCTTACGTACCTCTAATGTCCAAAAGGTAATCACAAAGTAAGCACTTCAGTTATTCCCATGCGTAGGGACTTAGAATTTCTTTAAATCAAGGGGAAAAAAGAAGGTAACTAGTGGTGAAAATCGCATCCCTCCTAGAACCTGAAATGTTTTCTGTCTTTTACCTTCATCCTTTTCCTTATGCAAATCAAACCACATTAAAAGAGCACTGGACTAAAAACAGACTCTGCAATTAATTGTCTTTGGTATCCTGAATAAAGTTTCATTTGTTTACTGGTCAATTGAACAAATTAAACATACTAGATAATCTCTAAGGTCTCTTTCAGTGGTCAATTATTTTTACTAGTAATTACTTGAGGTGCTTAATAGCTTCAACAAGCGGGCAACTCATTCCATTTTAAGCCTAGGCGAATATTTAGTTTTAATTAGAGCAGTGCTATATTGTATTTTTATTAGCATCTCAAAATCTAGTAGAGATTGGAAAGAAATGTAAATTATGATATAGTTGCAGAATTTATGTACGTGTTAAAATTGTCTATTGCTGAATCAACTTTTGGTTTTACTTTTCTGTAAATTATTTAAAACTCTCTGTAACACACTGGTGGCTTGTATTTTCTATAGAATACTAAATTTGAATGTTAAGATATTTTATTAGATAGATATTCTGTTCATTGATAAATTTAAAAGCCTTACTGCATCTAGATTTTTTTTTAATTGTATAAGAACAATATTTATTTGGCTAGCATTTATGGAGTCCCTATTATGTGTGTAACATTGCCCTGGTATATCAGATCTTGGGGTTGTTGGTGTGATAGCACAAAATCCTTGGTTTTACTAAGAAGGAATAAGTAGAAAAAGGACTTGTGGTGAGAGGGAATAGAATGCATCCAAATGTGGTACCAAGAGAATCCTTTCTGTTAGGTTGAAGTCAATTTACACTGGCAAGATTCTGACAATTAACTGCATTGTGATCTCCCACACTTCAGAGTTTACAGTCTTTTGAGGGGGTCTGAAATATGAACGTTAAAATATATTCTTGAAAACAGATATTAAATGAGAACTTAGAAGATGGATATATGTGACCATAATTAGGTGAAGGGCACTTTTCTGCAATTGAAATTCAAGCTGACTTAGGTATGAAAGTGTTGAAGTCATGATTCAGTTTTCAAAATTTGAGTAACTCATAATGCATAAGATGGTTTCTAAGATCTTCACCAAATTTATCGCCCTTCTGCTGATGGCTACAACTATTTAATATCCCCAATCATTCTCTCTTTCCCTTTTGTTTAAAGCAATATTCCGGATATGGTCTGAACAACCCATAGAACCATTGTCTCCTTTCCTTATTACTTGGCACAATACTTTTATCTATGCAGCCTAAATTTTCATTCGCATTTTGACAGTCACATCCCACTGTTGGTTCACACTGAAATACCTGCATGGATTATGACTAAGGCTAGTCTCTCCCATACTCTAATTTTGTAGTTGATTCTTTTTTATCTCAATTCATTAATCTATGAAGATAGTTTTGAGTTATGAATACTTCATATACTCTATTAACAATTCTTCCCAGCTTTGTGTCATTTGAAAATCTAATAGGCATGGCTTTTGTACCTCCATCTACCATTGCACGGGGCAAGTACTTTACACTTCAGTAGACTACTAGACACCTCTCTCTAGAGTTACAGCAGTTCAGTCACACCCAAATGAATCCATTCCTCAGTTCATATTTCTCTAACTCATCAGCAAGAATTTGATAAGAGGCTTTGCTAGCACCAAGATGCAAATAATGTTGTCTAAAATATTTCCCTGATCTATGAGTTTAATCATCTTATTTTTAAAAATTGATTTTCAAAGCCGGGCTTGGTGGCTCAGCCTGTAATCCCGCGCCTTTGGGAGGCTGAGGTGAGTGGATTGCCTGAGCCCGCGGGTTCGAGACCCGCCTGGGCAGCGAGACCTCATCTCTACAATAAATCAAAAAATCAGCTGGGCTACGTGGCACATGCCTGTAATTCCAGCTACTCGGAAGGCTGAGGCGGAAGGATCACTGGAGCCCAGCAGGCCGAGGCTGCGGTGGCTGGGAGCGGCCACTGCACTCCAGTCTGGGCGACAGAGTGAGACTCCAACTCAAAAAAAAAAAAATTGATTTTCATTTGAAACTCCAGATGAACAATAAATGATGAACAAAAAATGAACTCCAGATGGGCTCATGGAATGATTACTTCTTTACAAACATAATAAAAATTATCTCTATAACTCTAGCAGAAGTTGACATCAGGCTCACCAGTGTGGAATTTCTAAATACATAGCTTTTTGAAAATGAGAATTTGTAATGCTCTAAGCACCATTAATTTTTGTTTAATGCCTTTCTGTTTTTCATTGTGATTAATTGTAACACAAAATCAGAATTTCATTTTTCAAACTTCCCATCCTTCTTGGGCTTTTTTTCCATTTTATTCAGTATCGACATTGTTATATCTATATGTTCTGAAGTATTTATAACATCTTTTTTTAAAGTATGGTTACATATATGACTTTACTGAGCAATCTGTTCATTGACTATTATTAACTCTTAGGTGACAAAGTAGATAGGGTTCTTGTCTTATCTACTTTACTAATTCCAACAAAGAATTCAGTTGAGGAAAGCAGTAACCCTTTTAATGAACTTATATTTAAAGAAAGTCAAGACCAGGTGTGGTGGCTTACAAACCTGTAATCCCAGCACTTTGGGAGGTGGAGGTGAGAGGATTGCCTAAGTCCAGGGATTCAAGACCAGCATGGGCAACATGGCTGGACCTCATCTTTACATTAAATTGAAAAAAAAAATTCGCCAGGCATGGTGGTGCACGCCTGAAGTTCCAGCTACTTGGAAGTATCATCTGAGCCCAGCAGGTCAAGGCTTCGGTAGCCGTGATGTGCCACTGCACTCCAGCCTGGGCAACAGAGTGCGACTCGAACTCAAAAATAATTAATTAATTTAAGAAAAGAAAGTCAAGACTATTCCAAAGTATTTTTTTGGCATAATGACACTTTATGCTAAAATTCCCATTGCTGCAATATATGATCTCAGAGTATTGTGATGAGCATTGGAAGCTATTTTATACCTAAGCCACTTGTGTATACAATCCCGACTTGTACCCCACAACTTTAAAATATAATTACATTTTTAAAAAAAGAATGCTGAAATTTAAAAAAAGAAGCAGCTATTTTTGTGTTTAAGTGTTTAGTGTTAGAATGTACTTTTCATCTGGTTAGGTGGTCTTTACAGACTCCCCCAATAATAAAACTTCTCTTCATCTCCTGTATTTTATCCAACTGCTTTCTCGAGCTTATATATCATCTATCTCTTTACCTTTGATATATGTCTTATATCAGGCATACAACTGAAGATGTGCTGTAATTAATAAAAATCGCCTGAGAATGTAGAAATATTGAAGGACTGGGGAACTGTGAAATGGAAGGAATAATTTAAAAGGCACTTTTCCCCTTCAGACATATGGATGAAGGGAAGGACTTCCACAAATAGGATTGTTGTCAAAAAGGACAGTTGCAGCTTCCAGTGCATTTTGCTGGCTTAATGCTTATTTTGAGTTATTGCTTCTCATTTAGATAACTAATGTAATGTGGTAAAAGGTATTAGTGCACCTCTCTGGCATTTCATACATACCTAAAGATGTTGAGAGAACAAAATATGCCAACAATATTTCTTAAAATTAGTTGCCAGGAAAATTTGCAGATAAGTGAAATTTTGTGAATGTTAGACTTACTTTTTAGAAGATTATTTTGGGCAACCCCCTCAGGTCTACTCCCACTGTAGGAGCTTTTCTGTCCTTTCAATAAATCCTGCTTTCTCAAAAAAAAAAAGATTATTTCATTATGGAACAAGGTTTAATATCTTAAGCAATATCATACAGTCTATTTTCATATGAAAATTTGATTTGATAGGTCAGGAAAGTATATCAGTCTATTTCTGCCTTGTTAAATTAACCGTTTAGACATGATGACTCAGATTTTAGAGAATAAGACTATGTCTGCTAGGTTACAAGTAACATCAAGTAAAGAGTTAAACAATTCAGTTTTTAAAAATTTAATCAAAATGATATTCAATAATTACAGTCACAAGAATACTATTATTACTAATGACAATAATATGTTCAATACATATGTCAGATACAATATGTCAGATACTAGTCTCTTTTTCACAATCATTATTTAACTCTCACAGGAACCCCATGAGATAAGTAGTATTATCCCAATTTTATGGAAGACAAAACTCGGCCCCAGAAAATTGAGGCAGCTCAGAACAAGGGCTGAGACTAAGACACAAATCTGATACCAAAGTCCATAAACTTTAATCCATTTGCAAACCGCCTTTTAGTCTGTGCAATATGACAAACCTAATGAGAACTTTTTGCTTCAATGACACGTATTTTTTTTAGTCTTTGATAATTTATTGACAGTTTCTTTTTTTATTATAAAGATATGGGGTACAAAACAGGGTTAGGTATACAAACGCTGATTATGCAGATATCCTTGTTGGTGAAGTATGCCCCTCCTTCCCCTAGCAGTTTCCCCCAACTGCCAATCCCACCCCCCCTTCCCCGACAGTTTTCCACTACTGCCAATCCCTTTTTTATAGTATTATAGTCTTTACTAATCTAGTATATGGAGGACCCCTCCCCCCCCCAAAATTAACTTTTAGAGCACAGGACCCTCAGAATTTGTTCCTCTGGATCAAATGGTCAACCAAAGTTTTTATCTGAAGTTTTGAGAAGTTTGCATCATAATTTGTGGAAGAAACATCCTGAGCTGTGGCAAACAGATGACTCGTTCTTCACCTTGGCAATGCATCTGCCCACACTGCACTGAGTGGTCAACAGTTTTTTACCAAAAACGGCATGATCCTATGTGCCTCACCCTCCCTATTCACCTGATCTCACCCCAAGCAATTATTTTTGTTTTGTTTCCCTGATGAAAAAAGTCCTCAAAGGGATGTTTTTCCTGTGTGGAAAAGGTGAAACCAAAAATGACAGAAACACTAAAAGGCATCAAAATTGATGAGTTCAAAAACTGTTTTGAGCAGTGGAAAAAACAGCATCTCAATAAGTGTATCGCATCAAATAGAGAGTATTTTGAAGATGACTGAAGTTGAAATGTAAGAATACACAGTTTTTAATAAATAAATTCAGGGGGTTCTTTTGGGTCCCCCTCATATATCAGATACTGTTTGGTATTTATTTATATACTACCTTATTCTAATACAATAAGATTTTTTTATGAGGGTATCAAAGCAAATGGGAAGTGGTAAAAAGTAAGGTAATCCTATAAATGAGGTTATACATGAAATGTATGCTTTACAATCTTGTATGCTTGCTTGATGTCTGATACAAATTTGACTCAGAGCTATTAGTAAGTGGCCAGCCCACAAAGGAAGGAAGATTCATCCCATGATTCTGTAAAGTCATTCACATTCCAAGGCACATTTCCACAGACAAAAGCAAAGCAGTACCTGAGGAGAGGCACAAGTGTTTTTGGTGTGCATCCATAAGTACACTTCCTCCATGGTTCCTGGAGAGAGGCGACCATGTATCTAATGCAATGCATAAAGATTTCAGAAGTAATTTTACATTAAATATACTGAATTTCTTAGGTCTAATGTCATTCTCACTGTAGAACATCATCCCAGTGCCATAACATTACTTTTTTTTTAATCTATATTTTTTATTATGATATTGTGGGGTACAGTTAAGGGTTAGGTATGTAAATATGCTTCATTCAGGTACCCTTGTTGATAAGAGGTGTCTCCCCATCCCCAGACAGATATTTACTACTGTTAATGCCACCTCCCATAGTTTCCCACCACTGTCAGTCATTTTCTTATAGTATTACATTGGATGTGCAAGGTCCACTATATGAGTGAGAACATGTGATACTCAGATCTTTGTTTCTGTGAGATCACTCAGTATTATAGACTCTAGTTCCATCTAGGTTGCGGCAAAATTCATCATTTTGTTCTTTTTTATGGCTGCATAGTATTCCATCGTGTATATGTACCACATTTTTTAAATCCAGTCCTCTTTTCATGGGCAGCATGGTTGCTTTCAGGTTCTTGCTATTGTGAACAATGCTGCGATAAACATACGTATGCAGGTATCTTTTTTATAGAGTGATTTGAGTTCTTCAGGGTATATTCCTAGTAGGGGGGTTGCAGGGTCATATGGGAGGTCGATATGTAGAGCTTTTAGGAATCGCCATACTGTTTTCCACAGAGGTTGTACTAGTTTGCACTCCCACCAACAGTGTAGAAGTGTTCCCTTTTCGCCACACCCTCTCCAGCAATGGTTATTTTTTGAGTTATTGATAATTGCCATTCTGACTGGAGTTAGGTGGTATCTCACTGTGGTTTTGATTTGCATCTCCCTGATGAGTAGTGAGGTTGAACATTTTTTCATGTGTCTGTTGGTTGCTTGGATGTCTTCCTTTGAGAAGTGTCTGTTCATATCTTTTGCCCATTTTATAATGGGGTTGTTTGTTTTTTTCTTTTCAGCACATTTGAGTTCCTTGTAGAGCCAAGATGTTACACCTTTGTCAGACCTGTAGTTGGCAAATACATTTTCCCAATCTGTAGGCTGTCTCCCTGCTCTCTTGATGGTTTCTTTGGCTTTGCAGAAGCTTGTCATTTTAATGAGGTCCCACTTCTCTATCTTATCTCTTAGGGCCTGTGGGTTTCGGGTTTTGTTCAGGAATTGGATGCTAGTTCCAATTTCCATGAGAGTATGTCCTTCATTTTCTAAGGTTCTTATGGTTTGAGGTTTTACATTTAGGCCTCTGATCCATTTAGAGTTAATTTTTGTGTATGGGGATAGATAGGTGTCCTGTTTCAATCTTCTGCATGTGGTCAGCCAGTTTTCCCAGCACCATTTACTGAATAGGTTCTCCTCTTCCCAGTGGTAGGTGGTGGAGGCTTTGTCGAAGATGAGTTGGTTGAGAAATTGAAGTTTTCCTTCTGGAATCTCAATTCTATTCCATTGGTCTATATGCCTGTTCTTGTACCAATACCAAGCTGTTTTTATGATTGTAGCTTTATAGTAAAGTTTGAAGTCTGGTAATGTGATACCACCCACTTTGTGTTTTTTTGCTGAGGATTGTTGTGGCTACTCTTGGTCGTTTGTGTTTCCATATGAATTCCTGTGCTGTTTTTTCTAGGTCTAAGAAGAATGTTGCTGGTAATTTGATGGGTATTGCATTAAATCTGTAGATTGCCTTAGGTAAGATGGACATCTTCACAATGTTGATTCTTCCAATCCATGAGCATGGGATATTTTTCCACTTGTTTGTGTAATCTTTGATTGCTTTGAGCAGTGTTTTGCAGTTTTCATTGTAAAGGTCTTTCACATTTCTGGTTAGGAAGATGCCAAGGGATTTTATTTTTTTTGTAGCTATTGTGAATGGAATTGTGCTTTTTATTTGGGTTTCTGTTTGTTTATTATTGGTGTAAAGATATGCAATTGTCTTTTGCACATTTATTTTATATCCTGAGACTTTGCCAAAGTCCTTTATCAGTGTGAGGAGGTTTTTGACAGATTCTCTTGGGTTTTCAAGGTACATGATCATGTCATCTGCAAAGAGAGACAGTTTGACTTCCTCTTTTCCTATTTGAATACCCCTGATTGCCTTCTCTTTTCTGATTGCTCTAGCCAAGACTTCCAATACTATATTGAACAGGAGGGGTGAGAGTGGCATCCTTGTCTTGTTCCAGTTTTCAGGGGAAATGGTTCCAGTTTTTGTCTGTTTAGGAGTATCCTGGCTATGGGTTTCTTGTAGATGGCTTTTACTGTTTTGAGGTATGTTCCCTGTATGCCTAACTGTTCAAGTGTTTTTATCAAGAAGGGGTGCTGGATTTTATCAAAAGCTTTTTCTGCATCTAATAATATAATCATGTGGTTTTTGTTTTGACATCTGTTGATGTATTTAATTACATTTATGGTTTTACGAATGTTGAACCAGCCTTGCATCCCAGGGATAAAGCCTACTTGGTCATGATGGATGATATTTGAGATGTGTTGTTGAATCTGGTTTGCTAGGATCTTGTTGAGAATTTTAGCATCTATGTTCATCAAAGATATTGGCCTGTAGTTCTCTCTCTTTGTTGGGTCCTTACCTGGCTTGGGTATCAATGTGATGTTAGCTTCATAAAATGAATTGGGGAGAGTTCCATCTTTCTCAATTGCCTGGAATACCTTCAGTAGAATTGGTATAAGCTCCTCCTTAAATGTCTTGTAGAATTCTGCTGGAAAGCCATCTGTTCCAGGGCTTTTTTTTTTGGTAGGTAGTTTTCTTATTACGTAGTCAATTTCCTTGATTGTTACTGGTCTGTTTAGGGTCTCAATTTCTTCTTGTTTCAACCTAGGCAGGTTATGTAATGACAGAAAGTCCTCCATTTTCGAAAGGTTTTCAAGTTTGTTTCCATACAAGTGTACATAGTAGTCTCTAATGATCTTTTGTATTTCTTCAGGATCAGATGTGACTTCATCCTTGGTGTTTCTGATTGTGTTTATTTGGACTTTTTCTCTCTTTTTCTTGGTCAGTCTAGCTAGAGGTCCATCGATCTTGTTTATCCTTTCGAAGAACCAGCTTTTTGTTTAGTTGATTTTTTTGTATTATCTTTTTGTCTTCTATGTCCTGGATTTGGGCTTTTATTTTGGTGATCTGGATTCTTCTGCTGAAATTAGGTTTTTGGTGTTCTTGCTTTTCCAGCTTTTTTAGGTGGCTTCTTAGGCTGTTAATTTGTGATCCTTCCATTTACTTCATGTGCATTTGTAGGGATATAAATTCCCCTCTTACTACAGCTTTCATGGCATCCCAGAGATTTTGGTACGATGTTTCTTCATTTTCATTTGTTTCCAGGTATCTTTTGATCTCTGTTTTGATTTCATAATTGACCCAGGAGTTGTTTAGCATCATGATGTTTAGTGTCCATGTCTTTGTGGGTTTTGGGGGGACCTTGTTGGTGTTAATGATTATTTTTATTTCACTGTGGTCTGAGAAGGTGCATGGTAAAATTTCAGTCCTTTTAAATTTGCTTATGCTTGATTTATGGCCAAGTATGTGGTCGATCTTAGAGTACATTCCATGCAGTGATGAGTAGAATGTGTATTCTGTGGTCTTTGGATGGAGGGTTCTGTGGTATCAATTAAGTCCATTTGATCAAGAGTCACCTTGCGGTTTCAGATCTCATTGCTGATTTTTTGTCCTGATGATCTGGGTTGTGAGTGGGGTATTAAAGTCCCCAGCTATGATGGTATTGGAGTCAATATCTTTTTTAAGTTTACCTAGGAGCTGCTTTATGAAAGTTGGTGCTCCTCTATTCGGTGCATATATATTTAGGATGGATATTTCTTGTTGATGGATTGAACCTTTTATCATTATGTAGTGGCCTTCTGTATCTTTTTTAATTTTTGATAGCTTAAAGGGTATTTTGTCTGAGATTAAGATCGTGACTCCTCCTTTCTTTTGTGTTCCATTCGCCTGAAAATTTGTTTCCCATTTTCTTACTTTGAGTCTGTGAGTGTCCTTTCTAGTGAGGTGAGTCTCTTGAAGGCAATAGATTGTTGCCTGGTGATGTTTTATCCATTTTGCCATTCTGTGTCTTTTCAGTGGTGCATTTAGTCTGTTCACATTCAAACTAATTATTGAAATGTGAGAGTTGATCCCTATCATAATGTTCTTACAGAGTTGTTGTTCTTCCTATTTGTGTTATCTTTCTTTTTGTTTTAGAGTTGGATGATGTGTGTTTTTAATCTTTTGCCTGTACTCTTGTGAAGAACGTTGTTGTTCTTTTTTCCTTTTCTTCTGTGTTCAATACTTTCTTAAGTGTTTC
>NW_007257438.1:82166-83891 GCF_000164805.1 Carlito syrichta
GGTTGAAATTGTTTATCTTTTAGAACTTTGAAGATAGGGCTCCAAGCTCTCCTAGCCTGGAGGGTTTCTATAGATAAATCTGCTGCTATTCTAATTGGTCTTCCCTGGTATGTAGTCTGACCTTTTTCTCTTGCAGCCTTTAGGATTTTTTCTTTTATACCTACTTTGTTTAGGCGAATTATATGTCTGGGAGTTGTTCTTCTCATTTGTTTTCTTGCAGGGGTTCTCTGAATCTCTTGAGTTTGAATTTTTTCATCCTTGATGAGATGAGGGAAGTTTTCTTGAATGATTTCATGAAATGTTTGTTCCAGTGTGGCCTCTGTTTCTCTTTCTGCCTCAGAAAGGCCAATTACTCTTAGGTTCGGTCTCTTGAAGTGATCATTCATCTCTTTAGTGTTTTGTTCTGTCTTTTTGAGCTTCTTTTCTATGCTTTTGACAGTTTGAGTTAGTTCTGTGTTTTGGTCTTCGAGCTCTGAGATTCTTCTGCTTAGCTAATTCTGCTTTCCATGCTTATTAGTTTGTTATTTATTTCCATCATAGCATTCTTTACTGCTGTTATTTGTGACATCAGCTCCTTCCTATTTTCCTCTTGTCTCTCCTCAATTTTTAAAATTCTCTCTATTAATGTCTTGATATCTGAGTTTGTTGCATGTGACCAGTCATTCTGGGGGCTCTTCATTGTTTGTGTTCCGGAATCTGTTTTCTCAGTGTCTGATCTCCCACGAGTCTGTGTGAGACCTATATTCTTCTTTTGGTTTTTCTTCATTTGTGCGTTTTTTTCCCCCCTCCCTACTTTTTCCTTCCCTCCACATCACCATCTTCTTTGATTCTGTTATTTAGGGGTAGAGGGATTGCTTTTACTTCTGTTGTTCAGTCTCCTATTCTTTATGTATGCCCTCTTACTGTTCAATTCTGGAGTTGCACTGTAGGTTGGGGGTGGTCCTTTTTGCAGTTTTGAGATTTACTTAAGAGGGCAGCTGTGATTCAAAATCTATCTGCAGGTCCTATTATTCTCCGACAGGTGTATCGATAATCTGAAACCCACTTCCCACTGCCTTGGCATCTGTCCATGCAGTGGGGCTGTAGGTTTACTCCCTGAAATAAAATGTGGTTAGCAGAGGGAAGAGAATGGAGCAGACAGTGGGGGGGGGGGTAAGAGGGGGGTGGAGAGAGAGAAGAGTAAGAGGGGAAACAGATGAGTGTACCAACAAATGGAGAGAGAGACCTAAACTGAAACAGATAAAAACAATAGACCATGGCTACAGACTAACTAACTCTCATACAAAGAAAAATAAAACATACAATGATGCTAACATACAAGCTAACCAACCACCTTATTGGTGTGCTGTTCCTCTATACAAAGATATGGTTTGCAGAGAGGAGAAAAGAGAAGAAAAGCAAGAGGAAAAGAAAGAAGGAAAAAAAGGAACAAAACAGTAGGAATAGAATTAAGTCATTAAACTAACAGAACCATTTGAGCACACTCTGAGACTTTATGTTTACGTCCAATGTCCTTTCAGCTCTGATTTCTAGCTGTCTTTTCAAGCTGGTAAGTTAGTTCGCAGTTAGGGTCAGTTGTCCTCGGCCTGCTGTGAAGGACAGTTCAGGTCACCCTCCGTTCGCCACTCTGGCCTGTGTCGGTTTTTCAAGCTTGTTTCTCCCATTTCGGTGTTGTTACCTTGAATTGCCAGCAGGTGGTGCTATCTCAGCTGCTCACCCCAGAGG
>NW_007257438.1:84031-139891 GCF_000164805.1 Carlito syrichta
CCCAGCGGTGGCGACGGCCGAGCTCCATGTGAAGAGCAGGCTGCCCACATTGAGATCCGCAGCCCCTGGGGAGAGAGGCAGAGACCCTCTACATTCTCCTTTGCAGAGGGTTTCATAGACCAGGCTGCCCCGTCGCCATCTTGCCGGAAGTCATCCATAACATTCCTTCACAGAAGCAGTCTGGGAGACATCAATGTGTTTGTTCTGAATATGCAACTGACTTGATAGCTTAATTCAAGGATAGATTTTTCCTGAGATCTAGATCGGTACTGTCCAATAGAAATATAATGTGAGCTACAAATGAGTCATATATGAAACTTCAAATTACCATAGTCACTTTTAAAAAGTAGGAGAAACATGTAAAATTAACTTTATTGATTTTAATTTAACCCAATATATCTAAAATACAATGATTTCAGCATGTGACACTCACCACATGTGGCTTTATTGTACAGCACAGATGTAGATGAATATACTAACACCATTCTCTTTTTATACTCCACCATATTATTTCAGTCAACAGCTTGTGATAGGTATTGAGTGACGATAAGATCATAATTAGACTCAGTGACATACTTATGTGCAGAGCATCACTTTGACAACCATCAGGCTGAGGGTAAAATTGGCATCCATTTATGAAAATTATATAGGCATAAGGCTGAACTGAAGACTCGCACTGCAAGACTATAAATGGACTTAAAGAGTATCTCTGAAGATGTAAAAATTATCCTCAAGAAATAATTTTGCAGAACCTTTTAACACAGTCTAGGCACCAGAGTTTAGAGTTCCACACAACAGTGTAATGCTGCAATAATATTGACCTAATTTTTTTAAAAAGTTAATTAGATGCCTATTTCACCTGTTGGGGAACAAAAATCTCGGTCAACACTTTCAAATGATCCCAACTTTTGTGCAATATCACTCCTCTGTGTGCCCTTTAAAATAGTTTTTAAAATATAAATCTAGAGTTTTGATGGGACTTACTATATAGTGATTACTAGCAATAAAATTCAGCTATGGCATGTTTGTTGAAGATGACAATTTTAGTTTGATAATAAGTACCCCAAATGAAATTATCTTATTAATCATGAGACCATATCTGCCAGTGCCAACTTCTATGGGAATTCTAAGGCACAGGTTTGGCTTGAACGTTACTTCCTGAAGATATCTAATATTAGCTTATTCAGTTCAGGCTATAATTGATTCCTAGCCATTGGATTCATGATAGAGGAAAGGCTCCTAAAAGCATAAAATAATATTTCTCTAAACAAATTTATCCACATGAGGAAGAAGAGAATACAAGTTGTTAAAAGTAGTAAGCTAAACTTCTGCTTTCAACCATGGATGGGATTTACTTTAAACAACTAGAAAACTAGAAAAAATACATAAAACAATAGTTTTCAGATACTGGACAATAGCAAAGAACAGCCAGCTCTAAGAGAAGGGAAACAAATGAGGAGATCCCTACAATTGCCCCAACATAATCCCTGGAGAGAATGTCTAGGCCAGTGTTCAGGTCATTTAAACAAAACCTGAGTTAAGAGAGAATTCAGTGTTTGGGAAGGCCAACACAGCTAGAATTTACAGCACAATACACCAGAGAGGAGAGGACTGCATAGAGAGGGCTATAGAAATCTGCAGGATGATGTCCCTGAAGTCTCTGGTTGATTGTATATGTGTGTAATGAAACTGCTGAGGCCAGGGAAGCAACCAGGAGAAAGCTGTAATGCCAGGTAAAGTTCATGTTCGCACCAGCCTGAGTGGAGACGCCTCCTAATACACAGAGCATTGTGCCATTCACTAAGAAGTACGTTGCCTCAACAGGGAAGCAAAATTAGAATTAGACTTACCCTACAACTTAAAAGCAGGCCTTTAAATGATCACAGTTTCCAACCATCATAGCTGCAGCCAAGGGCAAAAGCTAGGAAAAAATTTTAAAGAATAACAACAACAAAAAAAAAAACATTAAAAAGTGGGCAAAGGATGTACATAGACACTTCTCAGTGGAAGACATTGAAGCAGCCAAAAGAAAAGAAACAAGAAAAAATGCTCAGCTTCACTAGTCATTAGAGAAATGCAAATCAAAACTATATTGGGGTACTACCTCATACCAGGCAAGATAGCTATCATTAAGTCAAAAAGCAACAGGTGTTGGTGAGATTGTGGAGAAAAAGGAACACTTTTACTAAACTTTTGTTGGGAATGTAAGCTAGTTCAACCTTTGTGAAAAGTAGTGTGGCTTTTTCTCAGTTGAGCTACCATGTGATTCAGCTATCCCACTTCTCAAAATATACCTGAAGGAACATTAATCGCTCTACCAAAAAGACACCTGCACACATATGTTCATTGCAGCACCGCCCCCCAATAGCAGAAACAAGGCTAACCCAGATGCCCATCCATGGTGGACTGGATAAGGAAAATGTGGTACATATGCTTGATAAAATATACATTTTATACATATTTATGCAGCCATAAATAACAAAGTCCTTTGCAGCAACATGGATGTAGCGGGAGACCTTCATTCTAAGCAAACTATCACAGAAACAAAAAACTGAATATCTCATGTTCTCACCCATAAATGGGCCCTAAATATTGGGCATACAAGCACAAAGGTGGGAACAACTGATTCTGGGCACTATTAGCAGGGG
Organism: Carlito syrichta; assembly: GCF_000164805.1. Taxonomy (NCBI): domain Eukaryota; kingdom Metazoa; phylum Chordata; class Mammalia; order Primates; family Tarsiidae; genus Carlito; species Carlito syrichta. The sequence continues at coordinate 86,680 of NW_007257438.1, forward strand.
TTAAGGGACACACAACCACCCATTACCAGAGTGAGAGGGCTCACTAGAAGCCCAAACCTCACCTACCCACTACTTATGCAGCAAATCCTCACATGTACTCCCAACTCTAAAATTAAAATTTAAAAATTAAATTGTATTTTATTTTTTAAAAATTCTAAGGGAAAAAAAGGAAGAAAAGAGAAATATTTAGCAACCAGCAATAAAAAATTCATGTTTGGCATCCAGTCAAAAATTTCCAGGGATGCAAAGAAGCAGGAAAATACAATGCATAACCAAGAGAAAAATCAGTCATTACAAACAGACATAGGACATAGAAATTACATAGATTAGAGAATTAATAGACAAAGTCACGAAAACAGCTATTTTCAATATTCATCATGTGTTCAAAAAGGCGGAGGAAAGCATGATCAAGAGATGAAGAGAAATGGAAGGGGAAGGAAAGATCTAAATCTAACTTCTACACATAAATAATATGTACAAAATGAAAATAGTATAATAGATGGAGTTAACAGTAACTAAGACACTGAAGAAGAAAATATAGATGAATTTGAAGACAGTAACAAAATAACTTAAATACAGAGGAAAAAAAGACTTGAAAACAGAATCACTGAGTCTTGGACAACATCAACCAACCTATTATAATGGAATCATAGAAGAGGAGGAAAGTGGTGGGAAAACAGTATAAATATTTGAATAAAAGTTTTAAAATTGTCAAGTTTGATTATAAATTTACAAATCCAAGAATCACAAATAACCCAGCCTGAGGAAAAGGAAACATATAAACCATACCAAGGAACATTATAATCAAATTTATTTAAACTCTTTTAAAGAGAAAACATTTAAGCAGAAAGAAAAAAAGAGAAACAACAGGAAGAAAGAAAACAAATTTCTAATAAAAAGAAGTTTTTTTAAAACAAAAAGTTTTAAAAAGTTCTTTATGGAGAAGGAATGGTGTAGCAGTTGGGAATTTGGATTTACACAAAAGAATGAAGAACACAAATTGATAGATGTATGGGCAAATATTAAATATTTTTTCAAATCTCTTTAAAATATTATAGTTGGCTATATAAAGGGAGAATAATCACAATGAATTACGGGTTTTATACCACAGAGAAGTAAAATATGTTTCAATACTGGGACAAAGGTGAAGATGAACCTTTTGTAAGGTTTTTATACCATATATGAAATAGTATGAAATTACTTTAAGGTAGGCTATGATAAGTTAAATATGTACTGTATGTACATGTTTTATGTATTTAAAGCTAAGGTTTTTATGTATTTGTGCTTTATGTATTTAAAGCTAGGGTTTCCACAAAATAAAAAAGACAGAATTAAAAAAAGAAAAAAGACAGAATTAAAAAAAGAAAATGAGCACCAGAATATGTAAAAATCAGCAAGATGGAAAATTTAAACACATTTTTAAAAATCACTTTAAACATGAGTGGTATAGATATGCAAATAAGTGATTGTTGTATAAATTTTTTATTGATTTATTTATTTTGAGTTGGAGTCTCACCTTGTCGCCCAGGCTGGAGTGCAGTGGCACACTCACAACCACTGCAGCCTCAGCCTGCTGGACTCAATCAATCCTTCCATCTCAGCCTTCCAAATAGCTGGAACTACAGGCATGAGCCATCACGCCCGGCTAATTTTTTGATTTATTGTAGAGATGAGGTTTCACCAAGTTGCCCAGGCTGGTCTCGAACCCTTGGGCTCAGGCAATTCTCTCGCCTCAGCCTCCCAAAGTGCTGGGATTATAGGTGTGAGAGACCGTGCCCGGCCAGAGGACAGAATTTTAAAAGGAATAGAGAATATTATTTTATAATGAGGAAGTGGTCAGTTTTTCAAGATAATATGACAGTCCTAGATGCTATATACCTACTAACAGAGCTTCAAAAGCAAAAATTACTTGAATTAAAAGAAAAAACAGAAAATTCACAATGGTAGAGACTGCAACATATCTCAATAAGTAATAGAACAAGTAGACAAAATCAGCCAAGATATAGAACATTTGAAAACACTATCAACCAGTTTGACATAATTCTCATTTATAGAACACTTTGACCAACAGCAGCAGAATACTTCCTTTTCAAATGTATACAAAACATTTACCAAGATAGGCTACACTTTGTGCTATAAAACAAGTCAGGAAATGTAAAAAGATTGAAATCATAAAAAGCATATTCTCCAACTACAGTGGAAATAGAAATCAATAGAAAGATAGCTGAAAAAATCTCAAATATATGAAAACTCAACAAGCATGTCTAAACAAACTTATAAATCAGAAGATATCAGGAGAAAATTTAAAAGGTATTTTGGACTGAATGAAAAATGAAACATGGTGTATCAACATTTGTAGAATGCAGCTAAAGTGGTGCTTAGGGGGAACTTTATAGCTTTAAATCAGAAAAATCAATGAAAGTCTGGTAATTTGAGAAGATTAATCAATAAGTTCATAGCTGCAGGAAAGAGAGAGAGGACACAAATTAGTAATACCAGGAATGAGAGGTGACATCACTACCAGTGCTACAGATAGTCAAAGAATAATAAGGAAATACTATGAACACCTTTACCTAGCACCTCTTTCTTAGGTCTACCATCTAACTTGCCTAAGCCTGATGGATGGGCTCCGTTAATTATGCTCTGTGGCTATTCTTCTCCATATCGATATAGACTTATTTAAACAAATTAGAAATTTGCATCTATTTTGAAATTAGGTAATTTTACTAGAAATGTAAATGCTACAACTTTTAAAATTTAATTTCAGGTACATATCAGTTTTTAAGGCAGCTATAAAAGATGACATGCAAAAAGTTAAAACTGCAATGAAAACTATGGGACCAGCAAAAGTTGAAGTACCTTCTCCAAAGGATTTCCTGAAGAAACATTCAAAGGAAAAAGTTCTACCACCCAGTAGGTTTTATCACTCTTTCTTTTTAATACTAAAAGTGTTAGGTAGCATAACTAAAGTTACTTTACTGTTGATTATTAAATATGCACAGGTGATAACTTTACCTCTTATAAACAGAATTTGGGTGACTAGGAGAAAGTAGAAGTAGAGAATATAGTAGAAAAAGAGTGGAGAGGAGGTGAACGTTATGAACTGCATCTTGGATTGTCCAATGAAGCCCTGCCTTACCATCTTAGTCCCTACGCATATGACTTTATAAACAACAATTATAAGAAGAATTCTAAATCCCAGAGACAGTGTCTGACTAATGGACAAGAATGTCTCATCTGTCTCATCTTTCTTATAAGAGATGAAAATTATAACCTTTACTAGCCATTGTTGGAGCAACCACCAGTCTCACTTTTGAGTATGAGCTTTTACTCTCCCAGGCCTCTAAGACCAGTCTGACTATAAGTGAGTTATGTGAGTGAAGGAGGAAGCTTCTCGAATGATAGTACACAGAGCCAACTAAGAACAACCCAATATTTAGTTCAATGCTCTGCTCTTGCCATCTTGAAATTCTTAATAACTTTTGATCAAGGAGCACTGTATTTTCATTTTTATACTGGATCTCGAAAATTATGCTGCTGCTCTTGGTCACAGAATATAGTAATATCAGGAAAGAAAGTTATCAGAAAAGTGGAGAATGGATGGAAAGGGATCTTTAACAAGTACGCATGGAAGTGGCTTCTTTACATTTTAGGTATGTCTTCCACATATCTTAGGGTAATAAAGAAAAGAGAAACAAGTCTGTCTCTTTAAAATGTTGGCCTTTTTGTCTGCTGGCCTCAAGGAAATAATGCTACATTTCAGGCCCAGCTAGGGATTAATGTTTTTTTTTTGTTTTGTTTTGTTTTTTTAGTGGAAGTCTCACTGTGTCACACAGGCTGAAGTGCAGTGACATGATCACAACTCATCACAACCTCGAGCTCCTGGGCTCAGGCCATCCTACCCCTCAGCCCCCAAGTAGCTGGAACTACAGGCATGTGCCACCACATTCAGTTAATTTTTAAAAATTTTTTGTAAGGCCGGGTGCGGTAGCTCAAGCCTGTAATCCCAGCACTTTGGGAAACCAAGGTGAGGGGATTGCCTGAGCCCATAGCTTCGAAAACAGCCTGGGCAACTTGGCGAGACCTCATCTCTACAATAAATCAAAAAGTTAGCCAGGCAGTAGTGCATGCCTATAGTTTAGGCTACTTGGAAGGCTTAGGCAAAAGGATCGCCTGAGCCCAGCAGGTCAACACTGGGGTGGCCATGAGTGTGCCACTGCACTCCAGCCTGGATGATAGAGTGAGACTCCAACAAAAAAATAAAAAAATAAAAAAAAAAGAATTTTTTTTTTTTTTTAGAGATGAGGTCTTGCTGTGTTGCCCAGACCAGTCTTGCTGTGTTGCCCAGACCTGGCCTCAAGCAATCCTCCCACCTCAGCCTCCCAAAGTACTGGGATTATAGACATGAGCCACCATGCCTGGTACGCGTATACATTTTAACAAAAGTGAAACTACTTCTCCATATGGCAGTACTTAATATCCCACAGTTCTCTCTCTCAGCCCATATCCCATGACAAAGGGTAAGGGCATTAACAGGAAAGATAGAAGCAAGTCTGAAAATATAACATTCATGCTTAATTAATGATTTCAGAAGTCTTTCATACCTTTCTCTAGTGGAGTCTTGTGATTTTGTGACTCACAACACCATTTGAGAACACTAGAAAATCTTAAAATGGAACTGGATGCTTTGGTTCCTTAGGACCAGTGATATCCCTTGGGTCCTCTAGTATCTTCTCTAGGGCTGATATATTACACAACTACATGTTACACAATTACCAAACTATATAAATCCTGTGTATCAAATAAGGAAAAAGGAAAGAAGAGTACGTATCATCTTATAAACATTGTAAGGCAAAAGCACACACAAAATTTCACTGACTTTAAGAATAATTAAGAAATTCATGATGTTGCAAGAGCTTCAAAATCCCAGTTCACTATGATAGTTTTGGAGGCTAGAAGTCCAACATCCAGGTGTCAGCAAGGGTGGTGTCTCCCTATGTCTTGACGTGTATGTCTGTGTCCAAATTTTATCTTATAAAGATATCAGTCATACTGGATTAGGGCCCTCTCTAATAATCTTATTTTAACTTAATTATCTCTTTATAGACCCTATCTTCAAATGCAGCCACATTCTGAGGTAGCAGGGGTTAAGGCTTCAACATATGAATTCTGGGGGATATAATTCAACTCTAACCGGAGGTTAATTCAGTCTATAGATTTTTAACAATAAGCATTGTTTTTTCTGATAATGAAAGTTATAGAAACATGCATAAATAGATCAAACAATACAGAAATAAAGTCAAAGTCCCTAGTAATTGTGATGGAGTTAAGATTGGAGTAAGACCTTGTTAAGAGAGTTGTTGCTTTTGGATCTTAGAAATAAATTATAACTATTTCGCATTTTAGCCTTTTGACAAAACATTTTGATGTGGCTCTATCAAACAGATTGGTTGGAATGGTCGAGCTGAAGAGGCAGGGTAAAAATGGCCAGTTTTATGTGCTATTGATGAGAATGTAGTATAAATAAATAAATAAGATAAATTCTTAAGGATGCAGTCAGGAGGGTGTGAATAAGAATTTTCAACTGTATTGGTAATGATTTGTCAAACTGCATGTTGAGTACACAGCTATTACATGATTTTTACACCTTATGATAATAGTTTTAGTGAAAAATTCATAGCTTCTTGGAATTTCAATACATCAAGTTTGGTGACTTTTATAAATTTCCTCTAAAGAAGCAATTATTGGTAATATTAACAGTACTCAGAAAACAGTTCTAATGTTTCTCATTTAAACTTACTTTAAATGGGAAAGCTGAATATTTATTGTTGAATTTTTTTCTTTTTTTTCTTTAGTTTTTTGTTTTGTTTTGTTTTGTTTTGTTGGAGTCTCTCTCTGTTGCCTAGGCTGGAGTGCAGTGGCATGCTCATGGCCACCACATTCTCAACCTGCTGGACTCAGGTGATCCCTCCGCCTCGGCCTTCCAAGTAACTGGAACTACAGGCACATGCTATCACACCTGGCTAATTTTTTTGACTTATTGTAGTCTCAAACCCCTGGGCTCAGACAATCCTCTCACCTCTGACTCCCAAGTGCTGGGATTACAGGTGTGAGCCACCACACCTGGCTTCTTGTTGAAATCTTTATAAGAAAATATTTTCACAATAGCCAGTAAAAATGTATTAGTTAGCCAATATATAATTTGGGATGCTTATTTTTTGCCCTTAGAATTTTATACTGTTTTTTAACATATTAATTCACTATGTTGTCCTTAATATTTTCCATTGTGATTACTGACATTTTTAAACCACTTTATTGAGGTATAATTGACATGTACATATTTAATGTATACAACTCAATGAGTTTGGGGAGAAGTATAAACTTTTCACCCTAAATACTTGAATATATTGTTAATAAAATATACTAGTGGTAAAACATCTGGCTATTATAAATAGTACTGAGTAGCAATGTTTATAGTTTAATATTAACAATGAAATGTTACATTTAACAGAACAAAAGTTTGATCGAAATCAGCCCAAAAAGCCTGCAGTGCCACTGAAGACTGATCATCCTGTCATGGGAATACAGAGTGGAAAAAATTTTGTAAATACAAATGCAGCCAATGTCATCATGGGAGTGGCTAAAAAGCCTCAATCAATTTACGTTGACAAAAGAACTGGGGACAAGCATGATCTTGAAACTTCAGGACTGGTTCCAAAGTACATCAATAAAAAGGTAGTCTTGTGATATACTAATGACAGACCTGAGATTCAAATAATTAAAATATGGTGTTCATAATGATCATCTATATTATCATTAATGTGCTCTCCCTGGACACATTATCTAGGTTGCCAATTCCCATTCCTCTGCAACCTTTGGTCCAAATCTAATGTGATGAAGCTGCAGAGAACTTGTAATAAACAACACCATACAGTCAGTAGATGAAAGGTGTACGTAGTTGTTTTCCTTAATTTCAGTTTCAAATATAACACACATTCTCTGAAAGGTATTAATTTTGATTAGGTGAAATGTCAATGAAAGCACAGTCACTACTATAAATCTAGAAAGAATAACTTTCTGAAGATCTTAGGATGTAGTCTTTAAGTTGCAGTAACTTGGCAGCAGAATGAGAAAAATTAAGTGAAAAACAACTTTGGAGCCATCCATCTCATCCGTGTAGTATAAATAATTCACATACTATCTTAACATGAGTATATTTACATAGGCATATAATTTTATTGGTGAACATTATAGGAGCTTGTATTTAATGGTTTAATACAGAAGATCTTTAAAATTTAAAAAGTTGAAAAAAATACAAAACTTATTTTGTTTTGGATACTTATAAAGCTTAAAAGTACTTAAAATACACATAGTAAAATATGAGAGTGAAATTCTGAAGAAGTTGTAGCAAGAAGAAATGAAGGGAGAGAGAAACAGAGGAAGAGAGAAAGGGAGGAAGGGAAAAAATAAAAGAAATTGCAATAGTGAGGTATGAGGGCCTTGGACTGAGGTAATCCAGTGATCTACTGTAATAAAATTAATGTCTGTTAAAAAGTAAAACAGGAATCTCAAGGCTGTTTTCAGAGGATACTACTTATTCTCCGAGGAACTCTTCTCACACAGTAGACTGAGATCACCTTTGGAAGAATGTTAGCAGGAATCTGAGACTGGCAGCATATGCCAATAAAGTTACTTCAGGCTTCTCCAGATCCTCCTTCTGTGGTCCCTGGAAACGACTCATAGTCCTTGTCCCATAGAGGGGGAAGAGTAGAAGGTTTGCCCTCTTGTCTCTTAAAGCCACTTCCAATTTATTACTTATCATTAGCACATAAAAACCCTTCTCCTTTATGGTCATGCCACCATCTGCCACATACTCTGCCCCTCCTGGCTGCTTTCTACCTAAGTTATCCACTTTAATGCATTTTCTGTCATGAACCGGGCACTGGGAGTTCTCATCATAGAAACAGAAAAATATTGTATTAATTTACCTGTGCTTGTTTACTAAGCCACGAACACTGAGCACTGTGTCCTCTTGATGTTGCTGACTAAGCAAATCATGAAAGACTTAGGCCATTTACTTTTCACTTACCAGAGTTGTTTTAAAAATCTATTATTGGTAAGTGAGATAGTAAATCAGTCCTTTTAAAGGCAATCCCATTTTTTAAAAAAATGCGTGAACTTCACATTTTAGTTCCAAATAAAATATACACCATTTGTGCCATGATAAACAATTTGGGGAAACAAACTGAAGGATGATCACATGAGGTATTTAGCAATAGAAATAAGACATCATTTCAAATTCTGACTCTGTCACTTACTAATAACTCTGTGATCTCTGACAAGTCATGGGATTTATCACAGAGTTATGAGAAGAATTAAATGATTTAAGCATTTAAGTACATTAAGCACTTGACACAATACCTGGCACCTAATGAAAGGTCAACAAAGAGTCAATACTATAATATATGTAATGATCAATATTATTAGCATACATTAGCCCTCAGTGATTCAGCACATAGGAATATTTCAGATCACTGAAGCTTTTGCCTGTTTGTGAGATGTTTTTCTGAAATGTGTCACACCATTCCCTTTCTTAAACAGAGGATGCCAATTATATAACCTTTCGTGATGCTGCAGGCTCACCATTAAGAGCCTCGGTTATTGTACTGAGCTGTAGTGAGGTGTTCCCCGGAGTGGACTGACCTGCTTCTCACTGCTCTGACTAGAATACTGTGCTCTCAGAATTTGTTGTAACAAGCTTTACAACTTTCCAGAACACATTTATATCTAGGATTCTTATCCCTTGTTCAGTCAGGGTGGAATCAGTTATGCTGTGTTAACAAATAACCTCCAAACTTCTGAAACTTAAAACAACAAAGTTTTATTGTTTGCTTGTGCTGCCTGCCCACTGAGGGTTGTTAGAGGCTCTGCTTCTTGTTATACTCCTTCCAGGAGCCAAAAAAGCCAAAACACTTTTTGTCTCCAGACCAGATAGTAAAAGAATACAGCAAGTCATCCACTAGTTCCTTTTTTTTTTTTTGAGCTAGAGTCTCACTATGTCGCCCAGGCTGGAGTGTAGTGGCACACTCATGGCCACCCCAGCATCGACCTGCTGGGCTCCAGCGGTCCTGCCACCTCAGCCTGCCAAGTAGCCAGAACTACAGGTGTGCACTACCATGCCTGGCTAATTTTTTATTTATTGTAGAGACGAGGACTTGCCAAGTTGCCCAGGTGGGTCTCAAACCCATGGGCTCAGGCAATCCACTCGCCTCGGTCTCCTAAAGTGCTGGGATTACAGGCTGAGCCACTGAGCCCGGGTCATCCACTAGTTCTTAAGGGTTCTACCCAGAAGTGACACTCACATTGAGCAAGTCGGGTCATATGACTACATCTTGCTTCAAGGGGAGCAGAAAAGTGTTGTCCTACCATGTGCCCAGAAGGAGAAGGGCCAGAATATTTGTAACGACCACCTTCATCTCAAGTGTTGCTTGCTCAGAGAGTTCTTCTTCCCTGATCTTATTTATCTAAATTAGCCCCATTATGTTCTTTCCCCTTATTTTACTTTATTTTACTTCAGAGTTCTTATGTATACTATTTATGCTTTATTTTTGGTGAGTCTTTCTCGCCATAGAATGCAAATTCCATGAGAACATGTTTGCCTTTCTTGTTCGCTGTTATACCTAGCACCAAGGACATGCTCAGACAATTTTTTGAAGAATGAACATGGATATATTAGTTCTCTTTCTCTAGACAGTGACTTCGTTGTGTTTACCAACTGGAAGAATCACAGCTGATTGCTTCACTCTCAGTCCTTGTAAGCAGCCCATTCCAGTCAATTTCCTCTTAAAGCTGATATGTGTGGGTTTTTTTGTTTTTTTTTTTTTGAGTTGGAATCTCACTCTGTCACCCAGGCTGGAGTGCAGTGGCACACTCATGACCACCCCAGCATCGACCTGCTGGGCTCCGGCGATCCTGCCACCTCAGCCTTCCAAGTAGCCATAACTACAGGAACGCGCTACCACGCCCAGCTAAATTTTTTATTTACTGTAGAGATGAGGTCTCGCCAAATTGCCCGGACTGGTCCCATGGACTCAGGCAGTCAACTAACCATGACCTCCAAAAGTGATGGGATTATAGGCTGAGCCACGAGCCCCGCCTTGTGGTCTCTTTTAGGAGTTTGTTTTTTATATGCCTTGAAAACCTTTGTCTACTTCACAAGAGCATGAAAAAGAGACCTCAAGATATTCAAGATAGTTCAGGGTAAATAGCAGAAACACATAAAGGATAGAAAAGTCAACTCTTAGGGGGTAAAGTAAGGACCTGTCCTCAGCTAAGAACAGGCACTGGTGACATTCAGAAGATGGAAACTAAGTGACCACAATAACAGCTAGGGCAGTTTTAAAAGACTAGAATTAACTAGTTCTCCCGAGGAAAATCACTGAATTTTGTCAACTTAAGGGTTTTGGGAAAAGGGTTTTAGTCTGTAACATTTATTTTTCTCCCCATCCTTGGCTGGTATGTATACACATATAAGATTGCTTTCAGGATGTTCATTATTTTTTTCTGAAAAATTCTTACAGGATTATGGTATTACACCTGAATACATTTGTAAGCGAAATGAGGAAGTAAAGAAAGCTCAAGAAGAATATGATCATTATATCCAGGAAAATCTTAAGAAGGCAGCTATGAAAAGGCTTTCTGATGAAGAAAGGGAGGCAGTTCTGCAGGTGCGTGTTCTGCAATTATATTCATCTGAGATGCTCAGGAACATCTCTGAAAGAAAGACCTACCATCTACTTGGTTATTAAAGCCAGCACTTTGATTTTGAAATCAGAACAATCTCTTTTGGTTATAGTGACAAACTATATGCAGCAAAGGAGACTCTTTGAGGAGAGCAAAAAGCTGTAATATAGAGTTTCACTGAATAATATTTTGTTTCCAACTTGGTACACTTCTATTTTTTTCCTGAACTTGTGTTGTAAGGAGGTCTACCTTCTCCTATAATGAACATGCATACATAAGGCAAAAGAGCATTATTTTCATTCTTATGTCCCTGAATTTATTTTAAAAAACAATATTCATAAATTAGATATTTTTCACTAGATGGAGCTCTGGAATAACTTGAAACTGTCTTTAAACCAGCTTTTTTTTTCCTTTCCTATAGAACAAATGTTCAGACTTTTAAATAAACAGGGGTTAGGTTTTACATATATTTTTCTTATTTTGAATAAAATAGACTCAAAGATATATCTGCATTGGAGTTTCTAATGCAGACTTTTATCCAAAGCATTTAAAATATTTGGGTGTGTGAGCAGGGTTGCACCTTTATCATTTGTAGGGAGTGTTTTATATATATATATATATATATATATCTGTTATCTTTTGGAATTTCAATAGCTTAATCGCTAGTACTGATATTATATTATACCTGCACTGTACCTCCTTAGATCCATATTCTAGAAGTGACAAGAGGTAGCCATAAAGCTATACTTCTGCCAAGCCCTTTCTAGTACTTATTAATCTTGAAAAATTGATTCATATGCTGTTACAAATTAAGTATGACTCTATGTCCCTGAATAAGCCACATTCTGCTCATTCTTCATAAAATAACAGTTTGATTATACACGAAAGGGATCATCTGGTCTAACAATTCCAAACATCATTATACCTGGAAGGGATCATCTGATCTAGTGATTCCAAACTTCTCATTTTCACAAATGAGGACATAAAATACAAATATATTAAGTGGGCTCATTTGTTCATGTATCCATTCATTCATTTATTGAACATCTACTATGTTCCAGATATGATATCTAGCCAGGGCATACTGTAGTGAGCAAAACACAGCCCTTACTGTCAGTGAACTTAGAGTTTGGTTTTCACTTGCCCCTGATCTCACAAATATCAAGTAGATGAATAGGGACTAAAACTCACACATACCAATTTCTAGGCTGGTGTTTCCCCCGCTACATTATGCATATATACACAGGAGGTAGCAGAGGGAAGCTGGGTCGGTCAGGGTGCCAGCAGGGAGTAGGTGGCACACTCAGCTGGGATTCTGAAGAGAATTTGTGAGGGAACCAGCAAGCATCACTGAGGCACCCCAGGGCTAAGGACAACAGGAATTCACCACCACCTAGGCTTGAAAGGCAGGGACAGAAGCAGTGTTAACAGAACCCAGTGAGAGCTGGAGCCTGGCTGAGTTATAGTCACCAATGAATGCAGCCAGAGCTAGAGTCCAAGCAGTGTCAGAGGAGAAGGGGAGAAATGCCCCAACCTGCCTCTCTTCCCTCCAGGGTCCCCTTTACTGAACTCAGAGGTTTGAGGGCAGAAAAGTCAGGAGAGCAGCCTACAAGAAGAAACTCCCACCTATCATGGAGCAAGACAAGAAGGTGGAAAGTGTTTGGGGCAAGGGGGAATGTGCAAAAGGAGCATGAACTGGAAACACTTCTTATTGTATTACCACTTCTCCCTATTTAAATTTTTTCCAAAATTGACAATATTATTCTTCATTAAAATAAAAGAGAGAAAACTTAAGAAATAAAAATAAGGGAAAATCACTATTGCTGCAATGGATAAAAGATATTTTTTAGATGAAGTTTTTTTAAAAACTCCTGGGAGCAGTGACTCATGCCTGTAATCCCAGCACTCTGGAGTCCAAGGCAGGAGGATTGCTCAAGCCCAAGAGTAACATAGCCTGGAAAACACAATGAGACTTCATCTCTACAAAAAATCAAAAAATTAGCTGGGTGTGGTGGTGCACATCTGTAGTCCCAGCTACTTGGGGGGCTGAGGCAGGAGGATTGCCTGAGCCCGGAAGGTCAAGACTGTGGTGAGCCATGATTGTGCCATTGCACTCCAGCCTGGGCAACAGAGCGAGACCCCAATTCAAAAAGTAAATAAATAAATAAAGTCTTAAAAACAGCAAGGGGCCTATTTCAATATAATGTGAAATATTAGCTATATTTAGTTTCCATCCCTAGCCATTGACTTTGATCCAGACATTACTATACATACTGGAAGATAAAAGCAAACTATCCTTTGAAAGAAAATACAGAGAAAAAGTGTAACTGCTGCGACCAGAAGTAATATGGAAATATCACCTAACTAGCTATGAAAAACCTTTGATATTTGCAAGTGTATAACTATGTAGATTTCCTCTCTGCAATAGGCACCCCTGTGGAGCACTGTGGGAGTCTATTTCACATTTCATAATGAAAGACTATGGAGAAATAGAATTCTTTTGAGGGCTCCCTTTGGAACCACATCTCATGCACTATTAAGAACTGTGTTAACCTATCTGCCTCTTGTTAAAATTTCACCTGGGTACTTTTTCTTCTATCTTTTCCCTTTCTCAGATCCAATAAGATGTCATAATTTTTGCCCTTTTTCCCAACCAACCTATTCTACCCAGTGTGCCCTATCCTATCAGCACTGTTACCTAAACATGGAAATATATCATTGATATATATTTCCCTGAGAGTTTCTACAAGATTATATTTGTGCTACATGGGCTTATGATGAAGGTGTTATTATATGACCATGGTTTTCAAAGACCATGCTTTCAAGGCAGTATTTTAAATTGCACTTTCTGTTTTGCTTTGTGTGTGTATGTAAATGAAATAATCTGTGCACTCATAATGAATAATAAAATGTGTTGATTTATAAAATTCCATTGAATGGATTTTCAATTAGTAGTTTTAAGACCATGTGTCAATGTAACCCCCAGTGCACGGCAATAAGAAATGGTAACTATACAGAGGTGGAAATAACCCTTATTGCTCCTAAGAGATTCCTAATTTTGAATTTGTTGGTTTCTGAGAACATAAAACATTAACTACGTTATTGAATTAGTGTATGTGTTACATTTAATAACCTTCCAGTCATTTCTACAATACATTAATGAGAAATATAGATTGCTTGACTATATGAAGGACAATTGATTCTTTCTAATATAGTGAAGAGATACATAAAAGACCATTTTTTGTAAAAATTAGTGTTGGCATTTTTACAATCCCATTTTGTCAAATATAAGAAAATATGACCATGCACATCGTAACTAGGTTTTTGGGTGTAGTTTCTCTGTTGATGAATGAGGATAAAAAAAAGAAAATTCTAAAGAAACAAAGGAAAATTTTTTTTTTTTTTTCGAGTTGGAGTCTCACTCTGTCGCCCAGACTGGAGTGCAGTGGCCGCTCCCAGCCACCACAGCCTCGACCTGCTGGGCTCTGGCGATCCTTCCGCCTCAACCTTCCAAGTAGCTGGAACTACAGGCGCATGCTACCACACCCGGCTTATTTTTTGATTTATTGTAGAGATGAGGTCTCACTGCCCAGGCAGGTCTCAAAGTAAAATTTTTATAAGAAATAATTTCCTGCTCAAAAATGTTTTGTATTCAAGGATATCAACTTTAAGTTTTTTGTTTTTTTTCACTAAAGCATTTGCTAGGAGCTTAGCTTCATACTACTCGTAACTCTGCATGCACATATTTGATGGTAAAAACAAGTACAGTAACATTAAAAACAGAAAACAAATACTCCCAATGGGACTTGAGCACACAGTCAAGGACAGACTTTGGCCTCTGTTCCATGTTTTTTCTTACTGTGGCCAAATATTCGATACATACATACAGTTTTTAAGGTTGTTTCCACCCATTTTCTTTACCTATTTACATTTTTTATTACCAATTTGCATTCCTATTTTCTTTACTTTCACGGTTTACTTTAGTATTTACAGTTTCTTTGCCATTAGCAGGGGCTGAAAAAGAACTGGGAAGAGGTGCACAAGGAATTCCAGTCCCTCTCAGTCTTCATAGATTCCATACCCAAGAAGACCCGCAAGCAGAAGCTGGAGGAAGAAATGAAACAACTGGAACATGACATTGGTGTCATTGAAAAGCACAAAATTATTTATATTGCCAATAAGAAATAATTAATTCTCAAAGTATAGTAATTTTAATAGAAGAAAAAACATGAAAAATATAGAAATGATACCATAAGTTTTTCAAAGAGAAAAAAACTATGAAGAGAATAAAAATAGTCTTAATCAAAATACTTAGGCAATATTTAAAGAATAATTGAGTTATTCGCTTATACAATAGAAAATTTTGTTTTTACTAGTATTGCATTTTCCACGTAAACACCATCAAAGGTTGAGGCTGTGTGTCCCAGTTCTATAATGCAATTCATAATTATTATGTCCTTGTTTCATATAAATATAAATGTATGGGCCCTAAAAAATAGTCAGTACTCAGAACGTCAAATTTTTTTCTGCATTGTATAATACAAAGGGTACAACTTTAAAAACTATAAGTATTTTTATTGGAAATTGTAGCATGTACTTTCTTACTACTTTAAGGTGTTTCCTACATATTGTTGCTGGACTCCACAACCTTAAGAGATATATTCTCTGATTGCCTATGACATTTGCAGTTATTCCCAATGATCAATATTCTCAGTATTTATAACACTAAGTATGATGAAAGGCTTCTATTTGGAGGGAGAAAAGTTAAGAAGACAACCTACAAAATCAAGAATACAACCTATAAAAGACATCATTAGAGATAATTAAAGAGAATAACCTCCTTCCTGGCATTCCAGTTTTTAAAAACTTGATACTTTGCCTTATTCCATAATTCACTTTGTATATTCTACTGAAATGGACTTTTTTGGTCCTATCTACTTATCTATTTTGTAAATTTTAAAATTACTATTTATAATATTACATAATTTATTAAGTAATACATATATGTAAGTATAGCTCTTTTTAATTCAAAATAAGAAAACAACTATAACTAAGAGGAAAATATTATTTTATAAAATTTTAAATTAGGAAAATGTGGAAAAAATGTAACCACAAAATATCAAAGAAATAACAATTTCTACTACTCTCACTGATTTTTATCCTATAGACAACACAGAAAAAAATGACAATCTTTTACAAGCTTTTTTCACAAATACAGAATTTGGAAGTATTACAGAAAAGCTTACTTTAAAGAAAAAATGTTTGTATACAATTATTTCTGAAAATTCACTTGAAACCTTTAATATGTCTGTATGAGCATCCTTCTTCTGCCTTTACTGACTTAGGAACAGATATAAAAGAATAGTATATGGTAAATTCTCGCTTATCCAGAATAGTTGCTATTTAAGATAATGCTAACAGCTATGACAATAAACCTCAAAATGTATAATCACATAAATATAATAGAAATTCAACTCTTGCTCACATAACAGTACTGCTTGTGAACTGCTTTGTGAATAGGTCAGCAGGAATCATTTTCCATAGTCGCTCAGGTACCCAGACCTATAGAATGCGTGGGCTCCATCCTACCAAGGGTTGGGGAGAGCATGTACGGGTCATACCTAGAAATGGCACATCTCATTCCTGCTTGCATTCTCATAAGTAAACAGCTTTAGTTGCTGTGACAAACTTACTCCAAATTTTAATTGCCTGATGAAGACAAATTTGTCGTCTACATCATTGTCCTATGTGACTAAAGGTGGGAGTGTACTCTGTTCCATGCAGTCACTCAGGGACGCAGTCTCCTTTTGTCTAGTGGCTCTATAGATACAACCAGGCTTCTTCCTCTGCCACAGTTAAGGATAAGATGTTTAGGTTACTACTTAATTTGTGAGTTGATTGCCATAATACTCATTTTTAAATCATTAAAAACCAGTAGCAATGCAAAAGTATTCTAATTATTTAAGCCTTGTGGATGTTTTGCTTTGGAGGCATGAGTGGGAGTTGCCTTAAATGTTAAAATAATGTTTTATTTTAAGAGATAGTTCTTCATTTGTTTTGTGTAAATGTCTACTAAAGAATTCAGACTTTTCTGCATGGCCCAAAGTGTTATGCTAGATAGACTTTATTGCCTTTCTCTCACACAGCCTTCTGAGAGAAACTTTCCCATCCATTGATCCTGGGAAGGCTGTCATAGTGTCTCAACTTTGGAGAGCCTTGGTGCAACCTCCTCCCATCTGTACACACACATACCACCCTACCAGTCAGAGGAGGAACTGACACCTGCCTTAGGCGGCTGGCCAACGACTGATCAGATTATCTCTTGAGAGCATGAATTAAGAGACACGGAGATTGTAGTCACTCGGGGTAGACACCTGAACCTAACTGGTCAAACTTCATTACTGCAGCTAGTTTGACTTGGCTCCTGTTCCTGTTCAAAGGAACTCAGTAGAATAAAGATTTGATGTGGTCTGGCCCCCTGCCTATGATCTCTTCAGCTGGTTTCTTGAAATGCTGCTCCTTCTCTACCCACTGTAACGGGCATTTTCATAGTACTGAGGTACTAGAGGCCTCCCAAATCTGCACACATGGTTCCCTCCGCCCAGAAAACTGCCCTTTTATTTCTTTCCTCTTGCATGTCTGTCTGGAAAAATCCCTCATTTTCTAGAGTCAGCTCACATTATGCTTCTATGACAACCCTCTTTGATTCCTCAGAATCTCACCTCCCATGATACCATTGGTTACATTGGATTGTGCATATCTGGTTATTTGCCTGTTTTCCATGGAACTGCAAGCTTCTGTCAAGAAGGGACTGTATAACTTTTCATCTGCATTCCTGAGAATCTACATAACAGCTGGCACATAGAAGGTAGTCACAAAATCTTTCCTGAATAAAGTAATAAACGATACCCAAGCATGTATTTTTATGACCCATTGACATTATTATGACATAAGCCAGAATTGAGGATAGTGATGTTGGCTACTAAACAAACCAGTTAGTTGATACCACACCAGTCAGTTGACACATAAGTTAGGAAGAGACTGTTTCATGTAGTCAGTCAATTTCAGGTACTAGAGTCAGGCAGACTCAGGCTCTCACTTCACTTACTATGTTACAGATCCTTTCTCAGCTATGTTTCCTTATCTGTAAAATAGGGTAGATAACCATGACCATGGTTTTGTAGAGTTATGTTGAGAATGAATAAAACAATCTGTGTATAACAGCACAGTCCCTGGCATGTAGGAAGACAATGAATTTATTGCTAAGATGTATTATTAAGAACCCCCTTTCAATTCTGCAGTTCTTTTGCCCAGTTGATTCTAGGTCAATTAACATACTGTCAATAGAATTTCCCAAACCTTTAAAATCTGGCTGAATGGCTTAGAAGTCCTAGTGTGAGATTAACCTAGCCTAGCCTAGTCAATCTCCTCAGTGGCACATACAGATGATAACAACTATATGTGGTAACTTTTATCTTTAGTAACTGGCAAAAATTTGGCAATACTTCCTAAGTTACTTGGCACAGACACTCCAAAAAGAAAAATAAGCTTAAATCAGTGATGATGCCAAAGAAACCCTGAAGGGAAGGGTCTGCAAGGTTGTGCACAACAAAGCATCATGGGTGATATTTATCCATGAATTAATGTGGCCCAGAACCTGACCTCAAGTCTGAGGCCTACAGTTCACTGTTCTCAGGACCTCAGAAACAGATGCACATGAATTAATATTCTGTGACTCCAAGTTATCATTTGAACATCAATTTTTTTAAATTAAGAAATGCCTCTCACTTAAATAAATCTTCACAATCAGTGTGTTCTGTCCCAGTTGTCAAGCTATTTGGGAAGATAAATCATAATCAAAAGGGTACTTTGGCAAAAACAGTCAAAAGGAAAAAAATTTAGATTATTTTATAAAAATCTTCTTAGCTGACATAGCCCACTCATTGTCATTCAACAAATATACATGCCAAGAACTGTTCTAGTTGTTGGGCATATAGTGGCAAACAAAATAGCTATAGTGGGAAGACAGAAATAATCACACAAATGCATTTATAATTAGAAATTGAAATTAGTGCTTTGAAAGAAAAAATACGATGGTATGCAAGAGAATATTGAAGGAGTCCTAAATCATATTTTGCCAGCCCTGACTTTGAAAATTAGATGAAAGAATTAGTGGAAGTTGGGAGAAGCAGGGAAGAAAAGAGTTGCAGAAGGGAAGAATTCCAAACAGAGAGAACAAAATGTGTGAAGGATCTGGGGCAGGAAACCCTTGACACAGGAGGAAGGCAGCCATTGGGGCTGTAGTGAACTTAGAGGAGGGAAGAAAGGTGCTAGCTGAAGATGAAGAAGGAACCAGAGGCCACTGATGTGTTTTAAGCAGAGAGGTGGCACAGGGCACTCTATTTTTAAATGATCACTTGGTAATGGAAGAATGGATGAGTATAGGGAGACTAGTTAGAAGACTAGGAAAGGTAAAGAAGATAGTGACTCAAACCAAGGCTGTGGTAGTGAAGATAAAGAGTATGGTTTCAATAAATATTAGGAGGTAGAAACATTACTTGGTGATGGACTGAAAGGGGAGAAAAGGGGAGGTTTTAAGGATGACAGCCAAATTCTGATTTGAGCAGTTGGCCAATTGGTGATGCCTCTTTCTGAGTTGGAGAAATCTAGGGAAGACCACTCCTATTTAATATAGTACTGGAAGTTCTAACTAGAGCAATCAAGCAAGAGAAAGAAATTAGAGACATCCAATAGAAAAAAAGGAAGTTAATCTATCACTATTCACAGATGATATGATTAAACCCATTAAAAGTGGGCAAAGGACACGAACAGTCACTTCTCAGGCATCCAACAAGCATATGAAAACATGCTCATCATCACTAATTATCAGAGAAGTGCAAATTAAAAATACAATGAGAAACCATCCTGCACTGGTCAGGATGGCTATTACTAAAAAGCCAAAAAAAAAAAAAACCAGATGTTGACGAGACTGTGGAGACTATAAGCAAGTTCAACCCCTGTGAAAAGCAGTTTGGATATTTCTCAAAGAACTAGTAGAGTTCCTATTTGACCCAGCAATCCCACTTCTGGGAATATACCTAAAGGAGCATAAATCATTCTACCAAAAAGATACCTAGGCTCGTATGTTTATTGCAGCACTAACCATAATAGCAAAACCATGAAACCAACCCAGATGTCTATTAATAGTGGAATAGAGAAAGAAAAAGTAGTAAATATACTCTACGGAATATCATGCAGCCATAAAAAAAGAACGAAATCATGTCCTTTGCAGCAACATGGATGAAGCTGGAGACCATCATCTAAGTGAATTACCACAGAAACAAAAAACTGAATACTGCGTGTTCTCACTTATAAGTGGGTACTAAACACAGGGTACACATGGGCACAAAGATAGGAACAACAGATACTGGACACTGCTAAAGAAGGGAGGGAGGGAGGCGGGAGGAATAAGGAATACAAAACCATCCACTGGGTACCATGCTCACCCCTGGGGGTGACGCAGGTGGGCTCGCCAGAAGCCCAAACCTTACTTTCACATAATATACTTATGTAATAAATTCTCACATGCACCCTATGATTCTAAAATTAAAAATATATACCTAATAATACTTTAAATGGCCATAGTCACTGAAAAGTAGCAACTAATAAGGACAACCTCAGATTTGGAAAATTTTGATTTTTTACTAACAAAGCAATTTCTCCAAAGATTCATTGTCCTTAAGTATATCCCATCCCTCCATTTTAATAACAAGAATTACTAATTGGGCCAGGGATTGGCAAATATTTTCTGTAGAGGGTCAGAGTAAATATTTCAAGTTTGTGGGCCACCGTTTCTCTTGAAACTACTCATCTCTCTCACTGTGAAGTGAATAAGTCACCCACAGAGAATATGTAAATGAATGAGCATGTTCATGTTTTAATAAAACTTTATTTATAAAAAACACACAATGTGCTGAATTTAGCCCATGGGACAAAGTTAGAACACAGTTTAAATCAGAAAAAAATCAAAAAGGCCTCACATAGGAAGGATTGAGTTAGTGATTACTGCCTAAGGGCATGTGCGCAGGCATCATTGATAGTTAGCATATGTAGCCATGGACGGAGGATGTGTGTATGCACTGAGGCAGCACAGTGGGTGAGCAAGGCTAAATGCCTGAAGACCTGTAGAATATCTTCTTCATTTCACACCTCTCATCAGTTGCCACCTGAAGGGCAGCAACAGGATCAGAAAGGTCCCCATCTCTATTCCCTTGTCCTTGATTCCTCCTGGACTGTTAGAAAGACTTAATTTCTGTCTCATTGTTGCTTGAGAACTATCAGTCGTTTCCTCATGCTTAAAGGGGAACGTCCGTATTCCTTAGCTTAGTATACAAGACTTTTTTACAGCCTGGCTGCTATCTTCTTAGCCTAATTTACTATCATGCTATACTCCCTCTTTGCCTAACTCTAGAGCTCTCAAATATACCCATTACATTAAACTTTCCCCTAAAGCAACAACAACAACAACAAAAATCTAGAGGGGAGGGAGGAGCACAATAAGAGAGAACATGGTGAAGAGACCAAGAATACAATTTTAGTCCAGGTATAGTGGCTTGTGCCTATAATCCCAACACTTTGGGAGGCCAAGGTGGGAGGATTGCTTAAGGCTAGGAGTTCAAAACCAGCCTGGGCAGCCTAGCAAGACCTAATCTATACCAAAATAAATTTTTAATTAGCCAGATGTGGTGGTGTGGGAGGATTACTTGAGACCAGAAATCGAAGGCTGCCAATAAGCTATGATCACGCCACTGCACTCCAGCCTGGGTAACAGAGAGAGACCCTGTCTTGAAAGAAAAAGAAAGAAAGAAGAGAAAGGAGGGAAGGAAGGGAGGGAGGGAGGGAGGAAGGAAGGAAGGAAGGAAGGAAGGAAGGAAGGAAGAGGGAGGGAGAGAGGAGGGAAGGAGGGAGGAAGAAAAGTTTAGACAAGTTTTGTCTAAATGACAATCTTGTGACATCTATTTGGAAATTTAGATTGATAAATCAAGGGATAGATTGAAAGAGAGAGATATTTGAGACAGAAAAGACATCTGGGAATACAGCTATACATTTGGGAATTCATCATTATGAGTGAGATCATCTTGGGACAAAGTGAGATAGCAATGAATGAGCTCTTGGGGACTCTACCATTCAGAAGTCAAACAGGAGGACAGGAATGAGTAGATGTAAGACCAAAAAGGTAAAAATAGGTCAGAAGAAAACCAGGAAGCCATGTAAATTCAAGAAAAGCGGCACACTTTCCCTAAAGTAGAGCCTTGAGAATGGGCGTGAAATTCCAGCACCCTGGCCAAGACTTTCTCTCCCCTGCTCTGAGCAAGCTACAGATCAACGTCTACCCTGGTCTCCCTGCCTCTGTGTCATATTTGCAGTCCAAACTCTTACACAGAAATCCTCAACTCTCTATAGATATGTTAATACCCTGGCCAATGCCACACACTAGCATGTGACTCACCGTGCCTATTAGTACAGTCCACATTAATACAGTTTGGACATCAAACCAAAGGAAACTTTTCAACAGGTCAAGAAAAATTTTCAACAGTTAAGGAGGCCAATGCTGGCAAATATCACAATTAAGTCCCAAGAGAATAATCTAATTTCTCTCATTTCTAAATTCTTAGTTAACCCTGGAAGACGATTAATTCCTAAACACTGGTTACTCCAAGTAGGAGACAAACATAGATAAGAGGAAAAAATATATATAATTTTTCAGGAGTGTTAGTTTCTTCCTGCTGAATTGTGCTATGGTTTTAAAAAATCAGCAAGTCTAACTCTGACAGCAAGTTATATAACTTCTGGAAAATCACTTAGCGATCCTCAATTTTAATTTTCTCATCAGTAAAACAAAGAAACTGACCTAGATTTTGTCCAATCTCCCTTCCATTTCTAGTGGCCCGTAACCATATGACTGTTACAACTTTGTGCAAGCAATCAACCAACCCCAAACTATCATTTGACATACTAGAAGGTACGTTAAGTAAAGCAAAATTGAGTGGCCGGAAGTGGTGGCTCATGCCTGCAATCCCAGCACTTTGGAAGCAGAGGCAGGAAGATTACTTGATGGCCAGGAGTTCAAGACCAGTCTAGGCAACATAGTGAGAACTCATCTCTATTAAAAAATAATAGTGGCCAGGCATGGTGGCTTACACCTGTAATCCCACACTTTGGGTGGTGCAGATAAGAGGATTGCCTGATCCCAGAAGCTCAAGACCAGCCTGGGCAACTTGGTGAGACCTCATCTGTACAATAAATCAAAAAATTAGTCTGACATGATGGTGTATGCCTGTGTTTCCAGCTACCTGGAAGGCTGAGATGGAACGATCACCTGAGCTCAGCAGGTCAAGGCTGCGGTGGCCATGAGTGAGCCACTGTACTTCAGCCTGGGTGACAGAGTGAGACTCCAACTCAAAATAACAACAACAATAATAATAATAAAAGCAAAAACTGTCACAGATTTTTAGGTTTTTTTCCCAGTGAAAACTTTCTTAATAACAGTCATTTAAGGTTTTCAACCACAAGGATTTTTTAAAATACATAGTGTCTCTAGGAAACTAGTACTAAAAAGAAGAAAGAAGAGGAGGAGGAGGAGGGAGGGAAGAGAGAAGGGAGGACAAAAGTAAAAAAAAAAAAAGAAAAGGAATATGTTCTTTTATCTAGAACAAGTGGTTCCAATTATAGAAAAACATTCTCTCTGTGCCGTAGTCCCTGTGCTCTGAGGACAAGGTCTGAGGCCACCAACAAAAGAGCCATGTCTTCATAATAAAAAGAGTTGAGAGAGGTCAGAGGTGGTAGCATTTTTTTCTTTACACGTAATGTGCTTGATGAAAAAGAATTGAAGTCAGCAACAGAGTGAATGCCCTCAATTTTAATTTTAATACTTGAACACTGAAAGATATTGCTTCACAAGATTGGTGTAAACAGGCTGGGCACACATTAATTTTTTAAACTGCCCTTGCAGCTATAGCTTTTTGTTGTAGATTTTTAATTCTCAAGGGGCTGCCTACATAGGAAATGAGACTGGATGGGTGATATACATTTTTGTTAAAACTGCCTTAACTTAGATACTCAGATGAGTGTTTTCTATGAAGCAAGAATATAAACAACTAAATGACGCTGCTGATGTGGAAAACATTTGTGGAAATCTTTTGGAAGAAAAAATCCATCCCACCACTGAAACTGTGTCACCATGTTCTCCTTTCCCAAGACAACCAATGTTACCAATTTTTAGGTACCTTTTCAGAAATAGTATATAAAACAAATGCATTCGTTTATACACATATGCATACATGAAATTGTAACACATACATATCAACTCCTCTCACTTTATTTTTATTTTATTTATTTATTTATTTTGAGTTGGAGTCTCACTCTGTCGCCCATACTAGAGTGCTGTGGCCGCTCCCGGCCACCGCTGCCTCGACCTGCTGGGCTCTGGCGATCCTTCCGCCTCAGCCTTCTGAGTAACCGGAATTACAGGCACGTGCTACCATGACCGGCTGATTTTTTTTGATTTATTGTAGAGATGAGGTCTCGCCAAGTTGCCCAGGCGGGTCTCGAACCCGTGGGCTCAGGCAATTCACTCACCTCAGCCTCCCAAAGCGTCAGATTACAGGCTGAGCCACCGAGCCTGGCTTCCTCTCAATTTAAAAAATTTAATTGACAGCATACAATAACATTTGCCTTTTTTAGTTAGTAATATTGTGAAGCTCATTTGTTATCAATATGTAATGTTCTTTTTCTCAATGCATGGTATTGAATTGAATAGGTGTAGCTAATATATTTCACAAGTGCCCTATTGATGGACATTTAAGTTGTTCTTAATATTTGCTATTAAAAGCAATGTTGCAGTGAATGAGCTTGAAAATACATCATTTCACACATTTGGGTATATTTGTAGAAAAATCAGGAGAGAAATAACTGAGTCAAAAGATATGCACACTTGCAATTTTATTAAGAAGTTTTTTGGGGTTTTTTTTTTTTGCTCTTTGGGTATGTGTGTGATTAGGTAATGAATACACATGGTCCAAAATTTATACTTTACCCAAAGATAAATTTAATTACTAAAGGTAAATAAATTTTTCTCGTGTCCCCTTTTTTTTATAGTCACTGAATCTTCATTCCCAAAAGCAAGCACAATGACTAACTTCTTGTATACCTTTCTAAATAATATTCTATGCATATATGTGCATCTCTGATACATATAAATATGTATCTTTATAGAAGAATTATACCTATCCCACAGATACTTTGTTCTATTCTGTCAGTCTATAGGGATCAGAAGATTCTTGTCAACAGAAACATCACAGATAAGTGTAAGCATTCATAGTAAGAATAGCTTTTTTATTGTTTCATTCTTTATCAACCATAGTATCAATATTGTGGATCTCACTAAGAAAGCAAAGGTTTTGTTGACTTTCAATGTCTATATTTCTATTCTAGATGAAAGAGAGGCCATGGATTTGGGACCGTGCCCTGTCCTTGGTTCATGGTTTATATCACGAATTTTCCAGTCTGGATTCCTTGCTCTCATCTGCTAGGAGACCTGCTTTCATCATCCAGTTGGTGGGGTCTGCACTGGACCTGTTGCTTCCTGTGTTTTGTGTTTTTCTTGATTGCATTTTCCAGGACTAGGAGTCTACTCATTAATCAGTTCTAAATTGCAAGTTGCATGCAGAGAGAACCTCCCCAATACCCAACAGAATCTCGTCTATTCACTGTAATCTCTCCATGCAAACTGTATACTTTTTGCCCGAGTTCTTCCCTTCCCTTCCCTCCCTCCCTCCCTCCTTTCCTCCCTCCCTCCTTTCCTTCCTTCCTACCTTCCTTCCTTCCTTCTTTTCTTTCTTTCAAGTCAGAAGTCTCACTTTGTCACCCAGGCTGGAGTGCAGTGGCTATATCATGACCTCAAACTCCTTGGCTCAAGCAATCCTCCTGTCTCAGTCTCCTGAGTAGCTGGGACTACAGGCTTGTGGTACCACACTCCACTACTTTTTACATTTTTTATAAAGATGAGGTCTTGCTATGTTGCCTAGGCTAGTGGTGAACTCCTGGGCTCAAACAACCCTCTCGACTTGGCCTCCCAAAGTGTTGTGATTATACAAAAGCAAGTGCAACTAAGACAAAAATAAATAAGTGAGATTTAAACTAAAAAGCTTCTGCACAGCAAAAGAAGTAATCAACAGAGCAAATAGGTAGGTTCCCTCTGCATGAACAGGAGAAGATATTTGCAAACTATACATCTGACAAAGGACCAATATCCAGAACCTACAAAGAACTCAAACAAATCAGCAAGAAAAAAACAAATAACCCCATTAAAAAGTGGGCAAATGACATGAACAGACGTCTTTCAAAAGAAGATATACAACTGGCCAATAAACATATGAAAAAATGCTCAACATCATTCATTGTCAGGAAAATGCAAATCAAAACCACAATGAGATACCATCTTGTACCAGTCAGAATGGCCATTATTAAAAAATAAAAAAGCAATAGATACTGGCACGGATGCAAAGAAAAGGGAACACTTATACACTGTTGATAGGAGTGTAAATTAATACAACCTTTATGGAAAGCGGTATGGAGATTTCTCAAAGAACTAAGAGTATATCTACCATTTGATCCAGCAATCCCACTACTAGGTCTCTACACAAAGGGACAGAGGTTGCTTAAAAGACACCTGAATTCACCTGTCCATTGCAGCACAATTCACAATTGTAAAGATGTGTAATGCCCATCAACTGATCAGTGAATAATGAAAATGTGGTATATATACACCATGGAATATTATGCAGCCATAACAAAAAGAATGAAATCATGTCCTTTGCAGCAACATGGATGGAGCTGGAAATCATCATCCTAAGTGAACTGACTCAGAAACAGAAAAACCAAACACTGCATGCTCTCACATATGTAGGCGCTAAACAGTCACAAAGATGGAAACAATAGACATTGGGACACCAACAATGGGGGGCGGTGAGAGGGGTTAGGGTTCAGAAGCTGCTTACTGGACATAATATTCACTAGCTAAGAAATGGGCCACCTGAGATCCAATCCCCACCACTATACAATATGTTCATGTAATGAATATGTATGTGTACCCCTTGAATCTAAAATTAAAAAATAAATAAACAAAAACCAAAGTGCTGGGATTACAGACGCTAACCAACACACCTGATTTCTATTTCAGATTATCTAGCTAAAAGCAATACAAAGCAGTCGACCTGACCTGCCACAATATTCTGAGTTTTTCCCACCAGTTTCCCTGGAGAGGATAGGCATGTGGGTTCCTTCTATTACAGTGCAAATGTTTTACCAAATGAATTGCCATGGAATAACAAGAGGCAACAGCTTTCCAGCCTTCCTGACAGTCTTTCCTATCACCTATGTGGCACAGTCAACGACTATTATGAGAAAGTGATCCTTTCTAAGACACAGAAATTCTATCAAGTCTTAACTTTCTTTTGTTTTGTTTTTTTTTAGTTGGAGCCTCACTCTGTCACTCAAGCTGGAGTGCAGTAGCATGCTGACAGCCACTGTAACCTCGACTTACTGGGGCTCAGGTGATCCTTCCGCCTCAGTCTTCCAAGTAGCTGGAACTACAGGCACGCACCACCAGGCCCAGCTAATTTTTTGATTTATTGTAGAGATGAGGTCTCACCAAGTTGCCCAGGCTGATCTCAAACCCGTGGGCTCAGGCAATTCTCTCACCTTAGCCTTTCAAAGTGCTGGGATTACAGGCGTGAGCCATTGCGCCCGGCTAAGTCTCAACTTTCATAGGATTATTTTCCAAGGATGCAATGTGGTTATTGTATCACCTGAGTAGACAAAATAGCCAGAGTTTGCTATTATGTGCTCAAAGCCCCCTAGTCACCAATAGAGTTAATCAAGAAAAAGCTAACTGTCCAAAGTTTCTTTTAAGCAAGCAAGACAAAAAACAGAATGACCCAGCAGCTGTCTACTTTCTATCCCTTGGCTTTTCTGAGGCCAATACAGAGGACAAATCTTAATCTTGTGCAATTCCCACCCATGAGCTGTTTTGGACCAACACAGGTTTCTTTTATCTTTATTGGCTTTGAGGATGCAGTCAATTTTTTTCTGGATAAGCTCGATGGTTCAACACAGCCAGCAGGCTTAGGCTTTAGGCCCAGAGCACCCCGGAGGCCACATGTGGTTTAATCAGGACAAACGCTTTAAAACAAATTATCTGGCTTTTTTTTCAGACTTATTGAGATGACAGGCAGCTGCCACCCATGTAGAAAAATGATGTCCTGCACTAACTAGCGAGAACTCCTTATAGGTATAGGTGGAATAAACAGCAAGATTGGTGAGTTAGGCTTCAAATGATAATATTATTTTAGATTTTGGAGCACCATCTTACTGTACCATTAAACTGCTGTAGTTCTTTTGCAGTGTGCCTGAAGATTTTTAAAAGATGGCTTTGGTACTCTTTAGGGACTTAGAACACAGTAGTAAATCCCAGAAGATTGTTTCTTCTAAGTATATTTTATTTCTTTTTTTTTTTTTTCTGAGTTGGGGTCTCATTCGGTTGCCCAGGCTGAGTGCAATGGCACGACCATGGCTAGCTACCACAGCTTCGATCTCCCAGGTTCAGGCATTCCTTCCACCTCAACCTCCTGAGTAGCTAGGACTACAGGCGCATGCCACCATGCCCGGCTAGTGTTTTGGTTTTTTTGTAGAAATGAGGTCTCACTACATTACCTAGGCTGGTCTCAAACTTCTGGGCTTAAGCAGTCCTCCCACATTGGCCTCCCAAAGTGCTGGGGTTACAGGTATGAACCACTGTTACCAGCCACTTCTAAGTATATTGTATAACATAAAAATTAAAGAATGTGCCAAGATTCTAAGTCTTTAAAGTTTCTAGTTGTTTCAGTATTAGCCAAACAAGTTGATGACAAATGACCCTTATACTTCTTAAAAGTAAAAAAATAAAAGAAGGAAATCCTCTCAAAAAGTAAAAATATGAGGCAAGTGCTTTAACTTAACCAAACTAATCCTCTTTGTGGAGGCATTATCTTATTGTCATTCAGTCTTATGTTCCTAGTATTATCTTGCAAGGTATAAGTATATTTTAAGTAGTATCTGGCACTAAGTCCTCACACGATATTTCCTTTTTATTCTTTAAGAACAATGGTACCAGGAGTGGTGGCTCACACCTGTAATCCCAGCACTTCAGGAGGTGGAGGCAAGAAGATTGCCTGAGCCCAGGGGTTCCAGACCAGCCTGGGCAATTTGGTGAGACTTTATCTCTATGATAAATCAAAAAATTAGCTGGACATGATGGCACAGGCCTATAGTTCCAGTTACTTGGAATGCTGAGGCAGAAGGATCGCCTGAGCCCAGCAGGTCGAGGCCGTGGTGACCGTGAACTTACCACTACACCCCAGCCTGGATGACAGAGTGAGACCCTGACTCAAAAAAAAAAAAAAAAAAGTATTTTTTGTGTAAATGGCATTAAGCTATAGTGAGTTTTTAGATTGACATTTTATTATTACAATCCTTTTAATACACACATTAAGGTTAATTTTCTTTAAATTTATTTTAAAAGTATTTTTTATTTGTTAGATTCTTTTAAAAGTCATATCAGGAATGTTCTGGATAGTTTATTCAGATGTTTAAGAAAAAACTAATTTAAAAATTATTATATTTACTAACATTTTCCTGGGGATCTTATGAAGTTTAATTTCTATCCTACCTCTACTCCATATATTGACTTTTTAGCTTTTCTATTACATGTTCCAAGATCACATTTTGCTTATTCATCTTTTTTGCATGTCTATATATAATTAAACCTAAAAGGTTTGTCATTATCTTGCATACCTTAAGGGGAAAAAAAAATCTCTAGCAAACTATCAAGATGCTTTCTTATCACCTAGAATTTCTATTTTCTACTTGTTGAAAGAGATTTTTTTGACTTAAGAGTTTTCACATATTCTCATGTAACATAAAAAGATTAAAGATAAAGTACAGTAGACTTATGCATAGTTTTGCTTTCCCCGGTTTTAGTTACCTACAGTCAACCACATTTCAAAAATATTAGATGGAAAGTTTGAGAAAGAAACAATACATAAGTTTTAAATGATGCACAGTTCTGAGTAGTCTGAAATCTCACACTTTCCTCCAACCCACCTGGGCCTGAATCAACGCTTTGTTCAGCAGATCCACGCTGTCTACACTACCTGTCCATCAGATAGTCACTTAGTAGTAGATAGGGCTATCAGATCATCTGTCATGGTATCACAGTGCTTGTGTTCAACTCACCCTAATTTTACCTCATAATGGTCCCAAAGTGCAAGCGTAGTGAAGCTGGAAAGAGAAGCCATAAAGTGCTTCCTTTAAGAGAAAAGGTGAAAGTTCTGGACTTAATAAGGAAAGAAAAAAAATCGTATGCTGAGATTGCTAATATCTACCCTAAGAATGAATCTTCTGTCTGTGAAATTGTGAAGTATATTGTTATAATCATTCTACTTTATTTTAAGTTTTTATTGTTTGTCTCTTATGTGCCCAATTTATAAATTAAACTTTATCATAGGTAGGATATAGGTATGGGAAAAAAGTCTACATAGGGTTTGGTACTACCTGCAGTTTCAGGCATCCATTGGGGGCCTTGGAATGCATCCCCTGCAGGTAAGGGGGGTTCACTGTAAAATGTCTTTTCAATCACAACTGAACTCATCCTCATCACTTTCCACTCATAACTGTCAGTGCCCATATTTTACCATATTCTCTGTGCTGTCAGGAGTGTTGCTGATACAACTTTCATATGAGAGGACTCCAGTATCATCTCCAGAATTTTATTCCAAGCTACTGATTCCTCTTCTGCATTTTGACAATATTGGTTTTTCCTCCCATGACAACCACTTCCTTCAAAATATCAGATTTTGCCACTCCACTGTGTTTCCACACCTTTCTGTAGACACAAACACTTTTCATTTCAAGGACAAATAGCAGTATAATCTTTTGTAAGACATTTTAAATGTCAGTTAAACTCTACATATGTAGAGTCAACAATGAACAAAACTCAGTTGAAGTGACAATGGGCCAAGTTTACTTATGTGAGTATAAAGTCGCCTACATCATAATGGTCACCTGGTTGATAGTGACAGACACTTTTTTTTTTTTAATTTTAGAGTTGTGGGGCACATGCGAGGGTTTGCAACATAAGTAAATTACATGCAGGTGAGGTCTGGGCTTCCAGGGAGCACTCTCTCTCCCTGGTAGTTTACATGATAACCAATGGGTGATTGTGTGTCCCTTATCTCTCCTTACTATCTTCTCACACTAGTAGTGCGCAGCATCAGTTGTTCTCACCTTCATGCCCATGTGCCCAATGTTTAAGGTCCCTTTATGAGTGAGAACATACAGTATTCGGTTTTTCTTTTCTGTGATAGTTCACTTAGAATGATGGTCTCCAGCTACATCCATATTGCTGCAAAGGATATGATTTTGTTGTTCTTTTTGACTGCATAGTATTCCATTGTGTATATGTACCACATTTTCCAGTCTACTTTCAACAGGTATCTGGGTTGGTTCCATGTTTTTGCTGTTGTAAATAGTGCTGCAATGAACATACATGTGCAGGTGTCTTTTTTGGTAGAGTGATTTGTGTTCCTCTGGGTATATTCTCAGAAGTGGGATTGCTGGGTCATATTTTAGTTCTTTAATAAAATGTCACACTACTTTCCGAAAAGGTGGAACTAGCCTACATTCCTACCAACAGTGTTGAAACAATCCCTTTTCTCCATAGCCTCATCAATACCTGTTGTTTTTTGACTTTTTAATGATAGCCATCCTGACTGGTGTGAGATGGTATCTCATTATAGTTTTGATTTGCATTTATCTGGTGATTAGTGAGGCTGAGCATTTTTTCATGTGTTGGTTGACTACTTGGATGTGTTCCTTTGAGAAGTAGACATACGTATGCCATTAATTCTTTGAGAAGTAGACATACATACACCTTTAACTCTAATTCTAAGGTGACAATTTCAGAGGTGCTCAAAGATGAAAACTGTTCATCTTAAGATAAATGGAATATGGTACTAGATCTTCTACCAAAACATCCCTCCGCTTCCTAGACGTTACCTCTTCTTTTGAAACCTGGCTCAAATCCAGTTCATTGGGCAAGTCTTAAATAATTATAACCCACTTGACAGGTGTTACTCAAAGAACCCTGTGTGGGCACTTATGCAGTGATGTGTTACATTTGCTCTCTTCTCCACAACAAATTCTTATGAACCATGCTGTAAGAATCCTCTTTGAGGCTGGGCATGGTGGCTCATACCTCTAATCCCAGCACTTTAGGGGGCTGCAGTGGGACGAACACTTGAACCCAGGAGTTCGAAGCAGCAGTGAGCTATGATCACATCACTGCACTCCATCCTGGGAAACAGGGTAGGACCCTGTCTCAAAGAAGGCAGATAAATAAATAAGTAAGAATAGTCTTTGATATTGCTGATCAGGGCATTTAGCCAAAAGCTGGGATGATGCCCTCCTAGGAAGTTAGAGCTGAATAAGAGTGGGGATCAAAGTGCCCTCTTTGATGACTTGTTTAGGAAACATCTCGTTTGGTTGTTGGGTGTGCTAACTTCTTCAAGGAAATGCTTTCCTATAGCTAACACCTGCCCGTTTAAGAGACCGTTAAATATATAGTCAGGTTTGACTCCCAACCAATGCCTAATTTGTGTAGCTTAGACACTTCTGTGGAAATTTACTACAGTGATTACCCTTCCATCTAGTGGGAAAAAAAGTTTAGTTCCTATGGTAACTGTTTCAGAACAGTGCATACTTACTATACTTCTAAAATATGCAGCCCATCCTATGGGAGTACACATCATTTGAAAGCATTTTTTCCCCTTCAATAAGCATTGATTCCCCCCCCCTTTCACCTGATTTCAGAATAAAATAAAACTTTGTTTGTAAGAATTGCTAAGGAAGAGCTTCAGGAAATGAGAACCATGAATAGGCCTGGCCCCTTGCAGCTGTCACAGGAGAACAGCAACACAGTCCTCAAGTGGTTTCTGGGAACACAAACCCAGTCTCTTCCTAGCTGTATTTCTCCCAGACTCTTTGTATTTTCCATGCATCATCCTGTTTGCTGTGTTTGGGATGTTGCTATGCAAAATGATATAAAAGAGTGGACTTTTTGTATGGCAATCAAGCTTAGCAGATGCAAGCTGAAGATGATGCAAAAGTTTCTTAGAAAAGTTTTAGACTTCCTTGGGGAATGGCATAAGAAATGCTCATGATAAGAAAGAATAAATGTCGATCGAGGCCCACGATGTCATTTCACATGATGAAATGTATCAGTTCCAGGGGCTTTGTAACTGTTGACAGCACTGAATAGTAGTTTTGAAAAGTGCTGTTATCTGTGTTTTTGCAAAGGCCCCCTCCAACTTTTTTCTTCAAATTCACTGGCTTCTGAGACTTTTTTTACCTTTAACAATTGTATGCTACAATCTTAGTAAAGCAAAGAAACACATACACCAAAACTACAACTTGTAGTATTTGTTAGAAAAATTAGCATCACGGTCTCCTTTTTTATTTTTTAATTTTTGTATGGGCTTTTCTTCAGAGTTTACTTTTACTGTGGATTCTGTAGTTCTGTGATAGACATGTAGAAGAAGAACTATGAAGTGTTCATAATGTCTTTAGCATGTAACACCCATTCTCAGCAAACATGACTTACAGACTCTAAAACCATGTGTCAAGGCCGAGCGTGGTGGCTCACATCTGTCATCCCAGCACTTTGGGAGGCCAAGGCGGGAGGATTGCTTGAGCCCAGGAGTTCAAGACTGGCCTAGGTAAAATAGCAAGACCTTGTCTCTACAAAAAATTTTTTAAAAAATTAGTGGGGCATTATGATGTATGCCTGTAGTTCCAGCTCCTAGGGAGGCTGAGATGCAAGGATTACCTGTACCCAGGAGATTGGAGCTGCAGTGAGCTGTGATTGTGCCACTGCACTCCAGTTTGGCTGACAGAGTAACTCTGACTCAAAACAAACAAACAAACAAATAAAACCATGAGTCTTTATAACCACAGGAGTAGCAGGTCTTACTTAAGGATGGAAGCCTCCATCTTGCCACTTAAAAAGAAGTCAAAGGCAAGAGTCAGGAAAATAGAGAGAAAGTGATCATAACTGATTCAAATTCTGTACCCCCAAGGGCAGCAAGTGTTGTGCACAGGGGAACCCTGAGTAAGATACAGATACCTAGGTGAAATTAAGGGTCTTCAAACCTCCTGCCTGCCTTCATCAACTTGCTATAGGGTCTGAAATTCCACCACCAAGTCTTACCAGTTATTGCTTAATTAGCTTATCCAAGTAGGTAGAAGGTCCCCAGCTGAAGCAGTCAGACATGTAAGGGAGTAGAGACAGTGTAGGAGACTAAGAAAGGTTGCAGGTGTGCGATAATACCGGGATAGGCAGGCCTAGGCATGGCACCACTGAGAAGATCTTGGACGACAAAGGATATGATGGAGGATGTGAGCTCCGTGATGAACAGCGGAAGGGGTGTCAGCACCTGGGAGAAGGTTTGTCTCATTGGCTATGCAAGACATCAGGTTTGTGCCTTCTCAGACCTCACAGACAGGAGCACCTCAGAATGGCTGGACTTACTTCGTCTTCCTTGTGTATCCACCCTGCAAAAGGATTGGTGTGAGGTAAAAGCAAAGGGAAACAGAGAGAACTTTCCCTCCTGGGCCTGGAGAAGTCTGCTCTCTGCATCAGAATCGGAAGTAAGAAGGAACAATAGCCCAAGAGCTTACTGGCAGATAGGTCTTTAAAAATCTCTTGGATCACATTTTCCACCAATATTTTACCCTCTTTGCAGCATCCCCGTGATGATGTAGCTGATAGCCAGAACTACCGGAAGCCTGGACTATGGGTATTTGTTCAAATCTTTTACCAAAAAAAGTGTATTTCTCTACTACATTTTCTTATATCTTTAGGCTGTGGCTAATTTCTTTCAGTCTTCAGTGTGCTGAGCTATAATTATTAGGCCAGCTGATAGATATATCATAATTATATATATATATCATAATGATATGTATCATAATTATTTGGCCAGCTGTTATATATAATTATATATTGTACTAATTATTAATATATTGCGTATTGATACATATATCACACATACATATATATCACACACACACACACACACACACACACACACACATCATCACACACACACACATCACTAATATCCAAGTAAGGTCATAAAGGGCATGAAGGAAGGTCAGGGTCATGGTGAGACTGCTGAAAAATCTCTTGTAAAATGTATTCAATTCTAAATATAGAGTCAAATAAGGAGTAATGCAAGGAGAACCAAAAAACTTAATGTAAAGAGAAAAGAACCAAAAATTCATGGTCTTCCCCGCCCTACCTCCATGGTGAGTATTCAGCTCGTTTGGAGGGATATTCTCATGTGTAAGAGCCAAAGCCTTTCATCATTTCTGGGCAGAGCATCCATTAAAGGCAGACCAGGTGGTACCAGCTGCACATGATGAAAGACATTGCATGGTTTCATTATATAGAGTAATGACAGAAGAATGGGCAGTCCAGACCAGCTGGATCTGCCTCTGTCACTCTTTAATGTGCGTGTGCGCGCACACACACGCATGCGTGTGCACACACTCCAGAAAAGAAAGACTCAGAAGCTTTGACTTTGTGGAGACAGAAATTGAACATGGTACCCATGGCATTTAGAATCTTTCTGGCTCATTAAGACGAGCAAAGCAGTAGGGTATTGCTCAGAACCGGCAGTAAATCTGTTTATTTAATTAGGTTAAAAAAAAACCTTAAAATATTATGACTTTTCAAAGCCATGAATAGCCAATCAAGTAAAAAAGTCATTGCCACAATTTCTTCTCTATAATAGTAATAACAGCAATGTATAGCACTTACTATAGTCTGTGCTGTTCTAAGAGTTTAACCTAAATAAACTCATTTAGTCCTTATAATAGCACTATAATGTGACCAGGTTCCGTGGCTCACACTTGTAATCTCAGCACTTTAGGAACCTGAGATGGGAGGATGGCTTGAAGCCAGGGGTTCAAGGTCAGTCTGGGCAATATAGGCATACCTCATCTCTACAAATTAAAAAAACAAACAAACAAATAAATAAAAACAACAACAAAAAACAGGCTTCCAAGATAGCACACACTTGTAGTCCCAGCTACTCTGAAGGCTGAGGCAGGAGGATTGCTTGAACCCAGAGCTAGAGGCTGTAGTGAATTATGATTGTGCCTCTGCACTCCAGCCTGGGTGACTGAGACCCTGTTTCTAAAAACAAAAGACAACAACAAAAAACCCTATGAAGTAAGTGTAATTATCATCCTCTTTTACCGATAGGGAAACTGAGGCATTGAGAGGTTAGGTAATCATCCAAGATCTCACCATGAATGCTTGCCAGTGGAAGTGTCAATGGGGGGAGAGTGTGGATGCCCATCAATAAAGGCTAATCTCAGGTGACTGAAAGGTCTCTGAAGCACACTTTACTGAGATTTCACCTCATCGCCAGCATTCTTCTTGTACCATATTCTGTCCACTTTAATCATCCTTCCATCCAAGATTGCGTACAGGAATCATGGAAAGGGTGTCAGAGAACTGGGATGGTAGCCCAGGCTGCTCCACTGATGCTGGAAAGTGTTTCAGAGGAAAGGCATTCTAATGTCCAGAGCAAAAGGTCCACAGCACCAGGAAGAAGGACTGAAGAAAACCAGAGGGTGTTACAATCTAACAGAAAGTCAGTGTTGCTTTCAAAGTGAATGAGAAAGTGGCACATGCCACATAGTGGGGTCCTTCTTTACTGGACACTTTATTATGAAGACCTTTGTACGTATTTGATTTTTCTTCTTTTAATATGAGGGTGGCATAGATACCAAAACGGCAAACTGCATAGTGATATATATTCAAGTGCCTTTTTCCTGGACATACTAGGGAGATTCCAATTCATACTCTCCCTGCTGATGTGTTTAACACTCCTTCTTCTGCAGGAAGGTGACAAATCTTCATGTATTCTTGGCAGACTGTTCTTATAGCATCCTCTATTAAGCCAGTCTCCAAATACTATTGCAAGTAAAAGCAAATGTCATGCATTGTCTCCACCAGTTAGATCCCTTATGTGTCACTGTAGTGTTCATGTTCATTATAAATCTTTTAACTGAAGGCTCAGATCGCTGCAAGTTCTATAACCCCCCAAGTTTCACAAACTCCACTAAACAAGAGGAATGAGACTACTGGTTGTGTGGCAGTGGAACTCTTTTCATTCTTTTGTATTTGATGTCTTCACATATAAAATCTTTAAATGCAGCAGTTTTATAGGCTCATGACTTGCCAATTGCCATGTAGCTCATTAGTGAACACAGAAGGAAATGCAACCAATGCTGTTCCAGAAGAAAAACAAAATGGAAAGTGTTAGAACTTTTCTATAATTGAAACTGCTCAACTATGAAATGAATGCCCTGCAAAAGACTGAGTGTCCATCAGTAAAAGGAATCTTTGTTAATATTCTTCCCACCCCAGTTCTAAGATGTTTCTGATTATTTTCACAAAGAACTAAAATTTTCATATTCATAGACATTTAGAGTTGGTGCAGTGGCTCATACCTCTAATCCCAGCACTTTGGAAAGCGGAGGGAAGAAGATTGCTTGAGCCCAGGAGTTTAAGACCAGCCTGGGCAACATAGCAAGACCTCATGCTCATTTCTACACATTTAAAAAAAAATTAACCAGGCATGGCAATGTGCACCTGTAGTCCCAGTTACATGGGAGGTTGAGGTGGGAGGATCGCTTGAGCCCAGGAGTTCAAGGCTGCTGTGAGCTGTGATCGAGCACTCCAGCCTGGGTAACAGAGCAAGACTCTAGCTCTATGAAAAAACAAAAATGTATACATCTAAGCACTTGGAAATTTAAAGAAATCATTTCCAGTCATAAGAAACTGAAAGTTAATTTTATGAAGCATGTGCATTTCATTTTCTTAACACACTGCAGAGACGTCGGCGACCTCTCTTTAGGGCCAAGACACAGAATTAGGATGGAGCAAGTCAGCCAAGACTGTGGCCCCTGAAGGCTTTCCTGATGTTGCAAGTGGAGAGAAGTAATGGGAAAGGAGATGTGAAATAAGTTGGGTGTCAGTGATAATAATATTCATGTAATTATTACAAAACTCCCATCAGTTGGTAATGGTTGTTCTCATTTATCTTTTGAGTTAGAGTCTCACTCTGTTGCCCAGGCTGGAATGCAGTGGCACACTCACAGCCACCGCAACCTCAACCTCTGGGCTCAGGTGATCCTTCTGTCTCAGTCTTCCAAGTAGTTGGAACAACAGATGGGCGCCACCACGCCTGGCTAATTTTTTGATTTATTGTGGAGATGAGGTCTCACCAAGTTGCCCAGGCTGGTTTCGAACTCCTGGACTCAGGCAATCCTCTCACCTCACCTCTGCTTCCCAAAGTTCTAGGATTACAGGCATGAGCCACTGCACCCTACCATGTTCTCGTTTTTCCCACAGAGGCACTGAATCTCAGGGTGTTGAGTCCCACTATTGGAAAGTAAGTGGCAGAGGCGAGACACCACAGGCTTCAGTGTTGGACACCTAATTCCAGATTTTTCCATGATAGTGGACTGGCTTGCCTGGGCAATGTCTTGCTCATCTGAACCTGGAAGGCTCTATTTTAAAAGCAGGTCTAGGAAGCAAAGCTCACTTCTGAATCCTGCTGTAAGCCTCACGACTTTAAAATATCATTACATACCATGTGCAATATTAAGTATGTTGCACACTCCTGAGACTCACTTGTCTTTATATGAAACAAAAATATTAATGAATGTTAAAAGTCTATTAATACTATAAACTCCAAATTCCCTTTTTTTGTTTACTCTTTTTTTTTTTTTTTTTTTTTGCCAGGGTCTCGAACTCCTGGGCTCAAGCAATCCTCCTACTTCAGCATACTGAGTAACTGGGGTGACAGGTGCATGCCACCACCTCTGGCCTCCAAATTCCCATCATGAAGGACTACAGGGAAATGGAAAATTATTGAGCTCATGTTAAAAATAAAATACAGACGTCAAATTTTGGTTTTGCTTTTTGAACTGAACTGTGTTTTATGTATGCTTTTCTACATTTGAAACATAATCTATTTTCTTTGTGTTTATATTTCCCTAGTTCAGGAAGCATGGAAGAAAGAAAACCCTCCCACAAGCTTTTCTCACATGATTACTACATCCAAGAGGCCTCTTGTCTACCAGCTATGGGCATTTTCCTTCACCTCCTGAGAACAGTAGGAAACAATTGAGGCCAGTAAGAGGGGGGACCCAAAAGAAACTGGAATTATCTTTTAGAGGACAGGCTACTTATAGTACAGGCATACCCTACTAGTTAAGTGTTCTAGGAACCCATCGGCATCAGTGTACCAGCCAGCATTGTTGTGAGAAGTTGTGTTTGGCTTCAGTGAAGTTTTTTTGGAGAGTCTTTCAACTCATTTGTCTATTTCATGATGGGTGATTTACGAGCTCACCTGCCCACCCCGTGCTGAGTGTTTAGCAATTTTCGACCAAAATCCCCATGGCTCCCATGCCCCACCCTCCCTATGCACTCGATCTCACTCCAAATTTTTTGTTGTTTCCCCCGATGAAAAAAGTCCTCAGAGGGAAACGTTTTGCTGATATGGAAGAGGTAAAACAAAAAACAGCAGAAGCAGTAAAAGGCATCAAAATTGACGAGTTCAGAAACTGCTTTGAGCAGTGGATCTCTATAGGTGTATTGCATCAAACAGAGAATACTTTGAAGATGCCTGAAGTTTAAACATGTAAACATGTAAGAATAAATATGCAATTTTTAAAGTAATACATTCCAGTTGTGCATGTGTGTGTGTGTGTGTCCCTTGTATAAAAGCTGCTACTACAGAACAGTGATTGGTAACCAGGGATGATTTTGCCTTGGGGGTATCTGGCATTTTCTGAAGATATTTTTGATGTTCACAGCTGGGAGTGCTACTGACTTCTGATGTGTAAAAGAAGCCAAGGATGTTGCAAAACAGCCTACAATACGCAAGACAGCCCCCACAACATAGAAACAAAGAGCTCCGAGCATCTATATTGCTAATATTGGGATACTCTGATCTCAATGCACAGGAGTTTTAGCGCTGGTCTAAAACCAGTTAAAATGCATGGGAGTTTACATACCTGGGATCCCCCTTGGCAAAATCTTCTAAGCCTCCAAACCCATAGAATCACATGGTAGGGCTGTCTACAGCTTTTGACAATGAGCAGGGAAGACTTCCCTGCATTCTCCATTAATCTTCAGACATTTACAGAATGTGCTGTGTATTCCATTGTATTCCAATGGGGGAATGTTTCTTAGATCACGATTTCCACCGTCTTCTTTATTTCTTCTCTAGGAAAAAGCAAACTGGGTTGGGGGAATTTTTGGTTGTCTTCTTTTACATCATTTTTCATGGTTTGCTTTTAATGTCAGAGTTTTCCTTTTTCCTTTTCTTTTACAAGAAGGAAAAGAAAATGTGGAAGGAGATTTGGAAAAAAAAACTTTTCTAGAATGTCTAATGTCTCTAAGAATACGAAAAATCAATGGAAACTTATGTTTCAGGTTTTCCAAGCCAGTTTAAAGAGATTTCTGAATACTCAAATAACAACTTCAGTAACCATGCTCAATATTTACCATATTTTAAAGTCTACCACTTTAAAAAGTTCAACCCATTTGATTAGACAACTGAACTGAATCCAAGCAATATGCCTAAAGCAAGGGCCCAGAAACACAGACTAGTTTTAAGACAAAGAAAAAGTTAACACATTTGAGTTCCTTGTAGATCCAAGATGTTAAGCCTTTGTCGGACCTGGAGTTGG
This sequence comes from Carlito syrichta, assembly GCF_000164805.1. NCBI lineage: Eukaryota > Metazoa > Chordata > Mammalia > Primates > Tarsiidae > Carlito > Carlito syrichta. The sequence continues at coordinate 127,351 of NW_007257438.1, forward strand.
AAAATACTTTTTCTCAATCTGTGGGCTGTCTCCCTGCTCTCTTGATGGTTTCTTTGGCTTTGAAGAAGCTTGTCAGTTTAATGAGGTCCCACTTGGCTATCTTATCTCTCATGGCCTGTGTGTGCGTGCTGAAAAGAAAAAAACAAACAACCCCATTATAAAGTGGGCAAAAAGCCAGGCTCAGTGGCTCAGCCTGTAATCTTGTGCCTTTGGGAGGCTGAGGTGAGTGGATTGCCTGAGCCCACGGGTTCAAGACCTGCCTGGGCAGCGAGACCTCATCTCTACAATAAATCAAAAAATTTGCTGGGCATGGTAGCGCATGACTGTAATTCCAGCTACTTGTAAGGCTGAGGTGGAAGGATCGCCACAGCCCAGCAGGTCGAGGAAGCGACCAGAGGGGCGGCTCCCAAAATGGCACGGAGCATGGTGAGGACACACCAGACAACAAAGGCCCTAGATCCCGGCTTCTGTGTGCACAATTCCCCACAAGCGAAGTACAAACCTGCAAGCCTCCAATCCTTAGCCAGCTTTGCTATGCATCCAATAGGACTATAATACAGCGTCTGCCCCACCCTACTCCCATGCAGCTCCTCCAATAGAAACATAGCACGGCCCCTTCCGGCCCCTGTCAGGCTAATAAATACAGCCCACTCCCTGCAACACTCTCTCTCTCTTTTTTTCCTCCATTACAGATCCTCTCTATAACAGCCCCTTTAATAAATCTCTTGGTCCTGGCTGGGTGTGGAGTCATTACTGGCACTGAAATTCTTTCAGCCACTGCCCTCAAGTCTGGGCGACAGTGAGATGCCAACTCAAAAAAAAACAAAAAAAAACAAAAAAATAAAGTGGGCAAAAGATATGAGCAGACACTTCTCAAAGGAAGACATCTGAGCAGCCAACAGACACATGAAGAGATGTTCAAACTCACTAATCATCAAGGAGATGCAAATCAAAACCACACTGAGATACCACCTAACTCTAGTCAGAATGACAATTATCAATAACTCAAAACATAACAGTTGCTGGAGAGGGTGTGGTGAAAGGGAACACTTCTACACTCTTGGTGGGAGTGCAAAGTAGTGCAACCTCTGTGGAAAACAGTGTGGCGATTTCTAAATATCGACCTGCCATATGACCCCACAATCCCCGTACTGGGAATATACCCTGAAGAACTCAAATCACTCTATGAAAAAGATACCTGCACTCGTATGTTTATCGCAGCATTGTTCACAATAGCAAGAACCTGGAATCAACCATGCTGTCCATCAAAAGAGGACTGGATTAAAAGATATGGTACATAGCCGGGCTCGGTGGCTCAGCCTGTAATCCTGTGCCTTTGGGAGGCTGAGGTGAGTGGATTGCCTGAGCCTGCGGGTTCGAGACCCGCCTGGGCAGCAAGACCTCATCTCTACAATAAATCAAAACATCAGCCGGGCGTGGTAGGCGCGCCTGTAATTCCGGCTACTCGGAAGGCTGAGGCGGAAGGATTCCCGGAGCCCAGCAAGTCGAGGCTGCGGTGGCCGGGAGCAGCCACTGCACTCCAGTCTGGGCGACAGAGTGAGACTCCAACTCAAAAAAAAAAAAAAAAAAATACAGTACATATACATGATGGAATACTATGCAGCCATAAAAAAGAACAAAATCATGAATTTCGCAGCAACCTGGATGGAACTAGAGTCTATAATACTGAGTGACCTCTCACAGAAACAAAGATCTGAGTATCACATGTTCTCACTCATATAGTGGACCTTGAACATCCATCGTAATACTATAAGAAAAGGACTGACAGTGATGGGAAAATATGGGGAGGGAAGGAGAAGGGAGGTGGGATTAACGGTAGTAACATCTGTCTGGGGACGGGGAAATACCCCTTATCAACAAGGGTACCTGAGCGAAGCATGTTTGTATACCTAACCCTTAACTGTACCCACAGTATCAAAATAAAAAACATTGATATATTAAACAACAAAAAAAGTTAAGCCAATCAAGGTGGCTCATGCCTGTAATGCCAGTACTTTGGGAGCCCGAGGTAAGAGGACAGCCTGAGGCCAGCCTGGGCAATTGGTGAGCCCTCCTCTCTACCATAAATCAAAAAATTAGCCAGAAGTGGATGCGCTTGTGATTCCAGCTACTTGGAAGGCTGAAGAAGGATTGCCTGTACCCAGCAGGTCAAGACTGCGTGCCACTGCACTACAGCCTGGCAGACAGAGACTCTGACTCAAAGAAAAAAAATCTTGCCAAAGAAAGCAGAAAGGTCACAGGTAACACCACACACACAAAAAAATCAGAATATAAAAGGGGATATGACCTGACTACCAAGGTGAAAGGTAATGAGCACAAAGTGCAGATATGACTTTTACAATGTTTAAGGTAGTCTGTCTATATCACTAAAGTGCTGGCAAAATCCATACCCACAGAGAGGCCTGAGTCATCCATCTCTCATTCCTTTATTCTCTGTAAAAGGTGACCTGGGTGTCTGCTCTGTGCTGACTGTGCTGAATGTGCTAAGAAATCTGAGAATGGAAAGCCAGTGACATCGGTCTTGGCGTTAAAAAGAAATTATGACTTCCTGGTTCAGCGTTTGGTCTTACCACACCTACTAGATTTCTCTGGTCTTCTATCCCTTTGAATCGCCTTAATTTAAAGTGTGTGGAACGACTGGGAGCAGTGGCTCATGCCTGTAATCCCAGAAGTTTGGGAGGATGAGGTGAGAGAATTGCTTGAGCGCAAGACTCTGAGAACAGGCTGGGCAGCACAGCGAAACTTCAGCTGTACAAAAAACTTTTAAAATTAGCCGGGCATGGTGGTGCATGCTTGTAGTCCCTGCTACTCAGGAGGCTGAGGCGGAAGGATCTCCAGAGACCAGGAGGTCAAGACTTCAGAGAACACACCACGTGAGAACTTATCAACACACTTGATTTTTTTATTTTTTTATTTTTAAGTTGGAGTCTTACTCTGTTGCCCAGGCTGGAGTGCAGTGGCATGATCATGGCTCACCAGAGCCTTGATCACCTGGGCTCTGATGATCCTTCCGCCACAGCCTCTCGAGAAAATGAGACTACAGGCACATGCCACCATACTTGGCTAGTTTTTCTACTCTTTGTGGAGACAAGGGCTCCCTATGTTCCCCAGGCTGGTCTCAAACTCCTGAACTCAAGCAATCCTCCTGCCTCAGCCTCCCAAAATGTTGGAATTACAGGTGTGAGCCACCATGCCTGGGCCTTGAGCACTCTTGGGTACTCAACACTCTGAACACATTATTTTATTTAAGCCTCATAGTAAATCCTAAGAAGTAGGAACTAACATGATCTTTACTGAACAGATGTGGAAAACAAGGCAAAGAAGTTTAGAAACTTGCCCAAGGTCAGGTGGTAGGTGGCAGACTCTGGTTTTAAAGCTGAGTCTGACTAAATTGGAGCCAAAATCCTCAAACATGGTACCATAAACTTTTCATGAGTCTAGGTATTGCTTTATGGACTCCAACAATAAAACCACATTGTTTTAAAGTAATGTATAGCGAAGAATTCGTCACAAATTCAAACTGACTTTTCTTACTAGTTTCAGTTCCTCAGCTTTTAACATATGTTAGCTAATATTCTTTTCCCTCAAATCTCAAAGTGTTTCCAAAGTAGAATTTTATTCATTTTTAGTTAAAAATCTTGTAAGATCTACTGTATTCTTCCATTGAAGAAAGACACTCATATTGTAAGCTAAATTTAGTAATATATGCATATCAAGAGCCTTAAAATATTTATGCCCTCTAACTAAGAAATTCCATTTCTGGAGAACTTATCCTCCAGAAATCGTTAAAATGCATATGAATGTTTTATTACAAACATTTGTACTTATATGTTTGTAAAATCAAAAATTGGAAGTAATATAAATATATTGGGAAATAGTTAAATAAATGGTGGAATTGCTATTTCAAATGAGGTTTATAAAGAATTTATTATACCACGGAAAAACACTTGTATTATACATGTATTTTATTTAGAGTATGAAGTAGAGAAGAAGGAAACAGAATCACAGGGCAGGCATGTAAAGAAACTTTCCAGAATCACAAAAGTAGAAGACACCAAAACATGTTTAAAATGTATTTATGTTGGCGTTGGCAGTAGTGGAATACTGCTGGGGTCGGGGGAGGAGGCCCAACATCAATAAGGGTAACTGATCTCAAACCAGGCAAAGTGGGGACCAAAGAGAGACCCAAACTTTACCTGTACGATGTCCACTTATACACCTAATCCTGAATTGTACCACGTCTTTCAAATAAAATAAATTTTTTAAAAAGACGCCTTTACATTTTACTTCATTTTTTATATTTCCCAATTTAAAACAATTTGGACATGATAATTTAAAATGGAAAATACTTTTAAATTTTATTTTTAAAAAGTTATAAACAAAGCCAGGTAAGGTGGCTCATACCTGTCCTCCTAGAAGTATGGGAGGCTGGTGTGGGAGGACTGCTTGAGCACAGGAGTTAGAGACCAGCCTGGGCAACATAGCCAGAGTCCATGTCTATAAAAAATTAAATTAAATTTAAAAAAAAGAAATAATAAAAAGTAGCAGCTGTCATTTTAAAAAATTATAAACCAAAAGGCTGAAATTTAGCAAATTTGAACCTCTGTAAGTCAGGTTCAACTTGCCATGAATCTTACAGGTACAGCTTAGAGAATGAGTGTACAAACCAAGAACTATTAACGTGGGTGCTGCAAAAGATTTCCATTGTCCTGGATATGATAGAGAGCTCCTTGGTAGAGCCATTAGCCCAGTATGCCCACACCTTTGTATGACTTGAGACACTACATCCAGGTTTGTTTTCTGGTTCACTGGGATCTTCTGTGTTGTCAATGTCTAAAAACAATTGTCGACTGGGGGCTATGGTTCATGCCTGTAATCCCAGCACTTTGGGAGGCCAAGGCAGGAGGACTTCTTGAGCCTAGGAGTTTGAAACCAGCCTGGGCAAAATAGCTTGTCCTCATCACCACACACACACACACACACACACACACACACACACACACACACACACACACACACACACAAATGTTAGCCGGGCATGGTGGTACATACCTGTAGTGCCAGCTACTCAGGAGGTTGAGGCAGAGGGATCAACTGAGCTCAGGAGGTCAAGGCTAGAGTGAGCTGTCATTGTGCCACTGCATTTCAACCTGGGCGACAGAGTGAGATTCCCAACTTAAAAATAAAATAAAAAATAAAAAACTCAATTGTCTTTGCAAGCTACTGCACTGTCACTAAGAGAGAAAAAGGAATTGCCACAACGAGATGGCTTACATTTCTCTTGCTTCTCAGAAGGCTGACTTTGTTTATACCTGGAGGAAGAGAAGGTGGTAAAAATGGAGATGGAGGTGGAAAAAAAGTTCCTTGTCTTCCAAGACAATACAAAGTTTTATGTCAACCTGCAGGATGGCCCAAATTGCAAAGTCAGGGCCTTTCAGAGGCTGAGAAAGGACTTTGTCATCTCAATTTAAATTCCTGTTGCATATTTTTAAAAATAGAAAATACCAATGCATAGTTTAAAAACAATATTATGTTTAAAATATTAAGTTCTTTTGTTGGGTGCAGTAGCTCACACCCGTAATCCCAGAACTTTGTGAGTTTGAGGTGGGAGGATCACTTGAACTCAGGAGTTCAAGACCAGCCTGGGCAACATAATGAGACTCTGTCGATACAAAAATAAAAAATAGCTGGGCGTTGTGTGGCATGTACCCGTAGTCTCCACTACTCAGGAGGATGAGATGAGAGGATCACTTGAGCTCAGGAGTCTGAGACTGCAGTGAACTATGATGGTACCACTGCCCTCCAGTCTGGGTAACAGAACGAGATCCTGTCTTTAAAAAGATAAAATAAAATAAAAAATATTTAGTGCTTTTAGTGTGTCTTTAAGAACATATAAGCCAGGCATGGTGGCTCACACCTGCAATCCCAGCACTTTGGGAGGCCGAGGCAAGAGGATTGCCTGAGCCTATGAGTCCAAGACCAGCCTGGGCAACATGGTGAGACCTTGTCTCTACAATAAATCAAAAAATTAGCTGGGCATGGTGGTGCATGCCTGTAGTTTCAGGTACTTGGAAGGCTGAGGCAGAAGGATTGCCTGAGCCCAGCAGGTCAAGGCTGTGGTGGCCGTGAGCAGCGTGCCACTGCACTCAAGCCTGGGTGACAGAGTGAGACTCTGACTCAAAAATAAAATAAAGCCTCTTACTTGGAGATAACATTAAAAGTATGAATTTAAATATTTCATAAAAATGTGATGTTTAAAATCTTTATAAGCACCCCCTGAAAATGTTTTCATGAACAAAAAAGTTGGGGAAGCATTGCATTTTGCAACAGTCTTCTTGAAAATTAGCAGTGCATGTTGACATATTAAAAGTTCCTAAAAGTTCTACAACATAGAAGTCAGTTTAACTTTGCTCATCTCATTGTTTCTCAAACCTAAAGAATTATCAAGCCAGATGCAGTGACTCACCCCTGTAATCCCAGCACTTTGGGCGGCAGAGGCGAGAGGACTGCCTGAGCCCAGGGGTTCGAGACCAGCCTGAGCAAAATGGCAAGAACTCGTCTCTAAAATAAATTAAGAAATCAGCCGGGCATGGTGGTGCATGTCTGTGGTTCCAGTTACTTGGAAGGCTGAGGTGGAAGAATCGCCTGAGCCCAGCAGGTTGAAGCTGCAATGGTCATGAGTGTGCCACTGCACTCCAGCCTGGGTGACAGAGTGAGATTCCAACTAAAAAAAAAAAAAGATCAAAACATCATCTTCTTCAAATATAAAGAAAAGTGGATCGAACATACACTTTGGAAAATGTTACTCTAGGTAGATCAGTGTCCAATCTCTTTCAATTTCTCAGTCTCTCCCTCCCTCAATCTATAACTCCCAACCTGTTTTCCCAGCTCCCTCTCCCCACCTTAACTCTGAAATGCAACCCAGAATCCGGCAATAACTGAATCAGTTCTTGGGATGTTTCCAGTGGGTGTTATACATCAACTCTGCTCTGAAGAGAATCCATGTACGACGAAGAGAATAAACAGCTCTATTCCTACTCCAGTTGGTCCTTAGTTTCCCCAGGACACCAGCCAAAGTTGTTGTTCACTAAGGAGGCCCTCTTGTTTTCTGTGTGGGTTTTTTTTTTTTTTTTGAAATGGACATCTTTCCATCTGAAACTCAGCACTGGCTGAGGCGCCAATTAATTTTGCATAAGCTGCCACAGCACCGTTAGATGCTAATCCGTTCATTCATAACCACAGAGCATTGTTTTAGGGTCATGTATGTAACTTCTGCCTCCAGCCCTGTGGATTTATTTACTGCTTAGTCCCTAGTTCCTGCAGCTGTGTCCTTTCAATGACTGCTTTATGGTGGCCAAGAGAGTTGAGGTCGGCTGCCAGGACTTTGAGATCTGGAGGAACACATGGACACATTATTCTTGTACTCTGAAGCAACCCAATTCCTGTTCCGGTCAGATGGGGAGATAGTGGGAGGATGTCGCTGATGCATCCCAGCACTTACCGCTGATGATCTTACTCATGCCTGACATTATTGCAAGAGAATAGGCATAGATCTACCCTCAGTGTGTTCTTCAGGGGAAGGTTAATTACCAGCAAAAGTGTAATCACAACACAAAACACAATTCTGAGTGTAGCTCCTGGCTTTATTTGTAAGAACTACTCTGGAGTCATTATTTTCTTTACCCTAAGACTACACATTGGATCCAGTCTGCTTCAAACAAGAGGCCGGGAAGACGGGTTACTATGCTAATTGAATACTAATGAAGCATTTGCTTAAGTTGATTTTTGTTACAATTATTTGTAACTACATTTCCTTCATATTTGTATAGAGGGAAAAAAATACCTCAAAGGTAGCAAGAGTATTACTTAACATGAATATTTTCTGGAAAATATCTTGCCGCTTTTTCTTTTGTACTTCCAACATTTAAAAAGTGTTTTTTTCGGCACTATGGAAAAGCAAAATATCATCATCATTATTATTGGTCTTTGTCCACAGTGGATTTCATCCAGATTCTAACCAATGACTCTGTGACTAACAATCTGAGTCACTAAGTTTCAGTTGTTTATGTATTTCAACACAATTCCCAGACTGAAGGTTTTTTTTGTAATTTATTTTCATGTTTCGGAACTCAAAAAATTAAATGCCCTTTTGTATTTCCAATCTAGTGTCACTGAGTGACTGACTAGGCACAACTCAGTGGATAGACTGCATGACTCCTTCAATAACAGATTTGTATTCGCAAAAGTCAAAGAATTACCAAAGGTCAAAAGATTAGTATGTACTTCCAGGACAAAAGTCTCCAGCCTAGCAGAGAATTCAGTTAATAATAAATATCTGTGTTTTCACCACAGTAGTGGCACAAGATAATTTCAGAATTAAAACAGAGAGAACCATGGTGCTCGGAAAACTGGATATCTACTTGCAGAAGAGTGAAGCTAAATCCTTTCCTTCACCATGTACATAAAATCAATTCAAAGGCTGAAATGTAATACCCGAAACAATGAAACTACTAGAAGAAAACATAGGGGAAACACTTTATGACATTGGTCTAAGCAAGGATATTTTTTAGATAAGCACAGGCCACAAAAACAAAAATAGACAAATGGGATTACACCAAACTAAAACATTTCTGCACAGCAAAGGAAACAATCAACAGAGTGAAGAGACAACCTATAGAATGAGAGAAAACATTTGCAACATAAGCATCTGACAAGGGGTTAATGTTCACAATGTATAAGAAACTCCAACTCTTCAATAATAACAACAAAGTCCAATTAAAAAATGAGCAAAAGACCTGAACAGCCATTTCAACAGCCAACAGGTATATGAAAAAAAATGTTCAACATCACTAATCACCAGAGAAATGCAAAACCAAGTCACAATGCGGTATCACCTCATTCCAGTTAGAATGGCTATTATCAAAAAGACCAAAAAAAATGTTGGCAAGTATATGGAGAAAGAAGAACTCCTATACACTACTGGTGAGAATACAAATTACTATAGATAGCCATTATGGAGAACAGTATGGTCCTTGAAAATAAAAATAGGCTGGGCACGGTGGCTCAAGTTGTAATCCCAGCACTTTGAGTGGCCAAGGTGAGGGGACTGCCTGAGCCCAGGAGTTCGAGAACAGCCTGGACAACTTGGCGAGACCTCATCTCTACAATAAACCAAAAAATTAGCTGGGCATGGTAGTGCATGCCTGTAGTTCCGGCTACTTGGAAGACTGAGACGGAAGGATCGCTGGAGCCCAGGAGGTCGACACTGGGGTGGTAATAAGCATGCCACTGCACTCTAGCCTGGGCAATAGAGTGAGCCTCCAACTCAAAAAAAGAAAAATTAAAAATAGAACTATATGATCCAGCTATTTCATGACTAGGTATATATTGAAAGGAGACGGAATCAGTATGGTGAAGACAGTTCTGCATTCTCATGTTTATTGCAGCACTAATCACAATAGCCAGTATATGGAATCAACCTAAGTTTCCATCAGTGGATGAATGAATGAATTTTTGAAATGTAGTATATATACATTGAAATACTATTATACTAATATCTACACAATGGAATACTATTCAGCTATTAAAAAGAATGAAATCCTGTCATTTGCAACAATATGGATGAATCTGGAGGACATTATATTAAGTGAGATAAGCCAGGCACAGCAGGCCAAATACTGCATGATCTCACTTATATGTGGCATCTAAAAATTTGATCTCATAGAAGTAGAGAGTAGAATACTGGTTACCAAAGGTTGGTGAAAGTAGGAGGGGGAGGGAGTATATTATGTATTTCAAATTGACTTAAAGAGAGAATCCCCAACGTTCTTACAACAAAGAAATGATAATATTTGAGATGATGAATATGATAGTTACCCTAATCTGATTATTACACAATTTATACATGTATTGAAACATCACACTGTGCCCCCAAAAATGTGTCCAATCATGTGTCAATTTAAAATAAAAGAAAACTAAAAAAAAAGTTTTAAGTAAGCACAATGGAAACATTTTTAAAAATTGCAGATGACTTATTGTTAAAAGGTGATAAAGAGAATGACAGAAACATGCAAGTATATTTACAAGTTATGAACTTTATGAAGATGCACATCTTTATTTTTACAGCTTCTTCAAAGGAATATTTGAAAACGGCATGAATAGTCTGAACTAAAATATCCCTGTTTGTGGAAATGCCATTATTTTAATAATTCTATCATTTTTCTTTATTCTCCTACCAGTCCCAGATTGTCCCTAGACTCTTACAATCCCTGATTGGTCACCTTATATCAATCTCAAAAGACAATTCTGTCATTTTCACTCTGTAATAATTTTACAAATCATTTGGTCATACATTTTCACTGCACCTCACATTAATACTGCCTTACAGTTTTATAGCACTTTTCAAAAAAGTGTCTTGCATATGATCTCATGTGAATCTCATCATCATATACAGTAGAGAAGAAATGTATTTACAGATGAGATAATTGAAGTACATTAAATTGATGTAATTGGCTTAGACTCACTGGCTGTCACATGGATTGTACTAGAAAAATTGGAGTCCTAGTCCAATCTATTCCACTAGACATGTAACAAAAATGTGAGGTTTAAAAAGAACTTTGCCTCTGAATAATCCCCATAATGCAAGATTAAGACTAAAGCCTGGACAGATGAGCTGTTATTTCTGGATACTGGTCTTTGAAAATACTATTTGCAAATATCAACTATTATCTTGTATTATGTTAATGCTGTCCTAAGTACTGAAGTGTAATCAGACCCACAAAATATACAAAGATAATAAATAAAATAAATTAGAATTTTTTTGAGTTGTAGTCTCACTTCTTCACCCAGGCTGGAGTGCAGTGGCATGCATGTCCACTGGCATGCACACTCACAGCCACCCCAGCATCAACCTTCTGGGCTCCAGCGATCCCTCCACCTCAGCCTTCCGAGTAGCCGGAACTACAGACGTGCGCTACCATGGCCTGCTATTTTTTATTTTTTTGTAGAGACGAGGTCTTGCCAAGTCGCCCGGGTTGATCTCGAACCCACAGCCTCAGGCAATCCACTCGCTTCAGCCTCCCAAAGTGCTGGGATTACAGGCTGAGCCACCAAGCCCGGCATAAATTAGATTTTTTTAAAAACGACTTGTTCATCATTATGTGGTATTTATAGGCTGCCCTATATAGGTCTATATAGGATGTTCTTGAGTGTTCATTCATAAGATTCCTGTTGTTTTTCAAGCAAATTACAATTTTTTATTGTGAATCTATTTTGTTTTAATGTTTAAACTAATAGCCTTTGTAAGGGAAGCAGATTCATCTGCTATTTCCCTTACATCTTCCACAATGTGATTGGGACCAAAGTTGTTGCTTTTTGACTTCTGTGTGGCTACTCCTATGACACATTTTGAAGTCTCTTGACTCCCAGTCTGGCCCTGGATCCACATTGAGTCTCTTATGGCTAAGTTTGGCATTTGAAGCAGTAAGACAGTCCAGTGGGATACCTTAAAGCATAGTTTGTGAACCACCCCACGTTACACTCATCTGGGTGTCTCTCAGCAGTGCAGAATTCTGGATGCCTCCTCCCAGAGAAATTGCATTAACCAACATCCAGAGAGAGTCTTGTGAACGCTACAGTTCAATTATCACGATAACGACAGCACTTTCTGGTTCCTGGACAAATTTTAGTGACATTGCTTGTGAATGTGGTTCCTGGGCCTGGTCTTTGTAAGTGAAAATAGATGGTCCTTTGCCTCTGGGCAAAAAAGTGGGAGACAGACTACACAAACGACTCGGGAGACCTTTGACAGTTACTGAGGGAAAGCGTTGACTTGTGTACAGTACTGGGAAACAGCACCCCCGTTTCTGTGAGCCCGTAGGCAAGCGCGGAGCCTAATCTCGGCGATCCTTGGAGCGGCTCATCCCCCTGCGCTGGCGTTTAGCAGGGTCATTCACAGCCAGGCGCGCTGAGCGTGGCCGGGACGCCACGTCGGAATGACTAATATTTTTCCGACCTAGAGCTATGTTAACTGATTGATAATTATTTTCCCTTCAAACTAGGCAGAAATCAGCATTCCTCTCCCCACCGTGTGCCAGAATCCGAAGATTAACAAAATGAATCTTTTGAAGAGGGCTGAATTAAGAACACCATGTTCAGGGCTTCCAATCCGAATCGGGCTGTGTGAATACGCGGGCGAGATGTCAGGGACCCCGGGAAGGAGCACACATCCAGGGAAAGCAGGACCCCGGAGGAGTGGACAAAGAAACGGGGCATTCGGATGGGAGAAGGCTGCGAAGGGAGGTTGAAATTAACAGCTGATTCATACAAGAGGACGGCGATTGCTTGAGTAAAGCTGCAAGCGGAAACAATTCAAACCTGGCCATAGGCTCTTCCAAAAGTGGTAAAGCCGTGGCTGTGTCCAAACAAGCCTCTTCCACTTCTTCCCTGAATGCAGTTAACCAAAAGGCCCGACTTCGCCTCAAAGCCAGGTCCGATCACTGCGAGGCCGGTCACCCTCAAA
>NW_007257438.1:140461-148145 GCF_000164805.1 Carlito syrichta
TCCCCCTCCCCGCCCTCGCCCTCGCCCCCCCGGGTCCCTTCCGCGCCTCTTCCCTTCCCGCTTTCCCGGGAGAAACATGGCCGGGAGCAGAGAGGAGGCGCCAGACTACGGGCGAGGCGTCGTGGTAAATGCAAACTCCCGATCCCGGGGCGCGCGCCCCTCCCCTCCTTCCCCGGCACCCTCCTTTGAGATTAAATGCCCGAAACGCATTCGGGGGAGAGCGGCCATTGCTTTGTGCTCGCTCCCGGCGGGGATCGCTGCCATCCTCAGACCCGGTCCTCCCCTCCCCGCCCCCAATCTGACGACACACCTAAAACTGCCCTTCACCCCGTGTCCTCAGTGTCCCTTCTCCGTCCCCCTCGGCCAGGAACCCGCGCTCCTCCAGCGTCACGCCTCCCGAGCCGGGTCCCCACTCCTGCCGACCGCCGCCAGGAGCCACTTTTGCAAGCCAGGCGGGTCCCTAAAGAGCCCCGCGTGCTACTCTGGTGGTGGCTCGCCTTCCTTCCGTGCTTCCTTCTGACTCCTCCAGTGCGGGCTCCGAGTTTTGTTTTCAAAAAGGACACTGAGGATTCTTGAGGGCAGCTAGGAAATAAAGTAGCTCAAGCGGACGGAGTTTGAACTTGAAGCTTTTGATACCTGGGTTGGGGCCGTCCGCCCGAAGGCCCTCTGCACAAGCTCGGGGGCAAGCTAGCGGCTCCTCTGAGTGTCTTATGCCTCGTCTGTAAAAGGGAGGACTAGCAGGCCCGGCCGTGGAGCGAATTGGGGAGGATGCATGTGAAATATCTAGTACAGTAGTGTGTTCAGATGGGAGGATGTGGGATGGTGGGTTCCTTTAACCCTGGGAATCCAAGGGAATCTGGTGTCAGCCAGAGAGTACCCATCTCTGTGTCCTGGGATCAAATCTGCTCCTGCCTTTGTGACCACTGACTTATACCCCCTCCCGCCCCACAGCAGTGGTTTTCACAGAAAGTGGTGGTTATGATTTCTGTCTGATTCAATGTGAAACAATAGTCGTGAGGATGGTGGGTGGGGCTAGCTTGCCATTAAGATTCTCTTTTCAGAGATCAGCTTGTAATTCACAGATAATCTGTTTATGAATATGAATGACCTGAATTAGAGTGGGCTGGAGAAGGAAACATGTCACACTTGTAGTTCTAAATTTAACAGCAGGACCTTTCCTTCAAGGAAGTGGATTTATTTTATTCATTCCACACATGTTTACTGTCCTGCTGAGTTTTAGGTGTTCTAGGCTCTGGTGACACCCAGGAACTAGACAAAGGCCCTGTCTTCATGAACTTGCAATTCTAGAGGAGGGACACAGGCAAGCAGTGTGTAAGCAAATACAGAAGATAGTGTCAAATAGTGATATGTGCCATGGGAAGAGGGTAACTGGATAGAGAGTAATTGAAAAAGGGATGGGGAAGCCATGCTTTTTGCTCAGGTGTTCAGGACAGCCTCTCTGGTGACATTTGAGCCAAGATCTGAAGGGTAAACAAGAGGTAGCCATGTGAGGACTCTAGGCAGAGAGCCGCATACCAAGTGCAAAGGAATCATTGCATCTGATTTATACTTTTACAAAAATCATGTGTTTCCCCCGGAGGAGGGGCCAGCTAGAGGTGGGGTGAATGAGAGGAGAATAAAAATGTAAAAAGGGCCACCATGGCTCATACCTGAATTCCAGCACTTTGGGAGGCCTAGGCAGGAGAATTGTTTGAGCCTTGGAGTTCAAGACCATCCTGGGCAGTATAGTCAGACCTTGTCAAAAACAAAATATTAGCTGGATGTGGTGGCACACACCTGTAGTCCTAGCTACTCAGGAGGCTTAGGCAGAAGGATGGATGGCGCCTGGAGTTCGAGGCTGCAGTGATCTATGATCATGCCACTGCACTCCAGCCTGGGGAACAGAGTGTCTCTTAATAAGCAAATGCATTAAATAAATATATAAATAAGAAAACCATTAAGTTTATTCTAGACAAATTACATCTGTAGTGCCTGTAGGGCCCACTGGTCAGAATGCACTGTAGGCAATTTGAAATTCACATTTGGAATTCAGGAGAGTGACTGGATAGATTAGAAATAGCGAAAAGAATAATATTTAATATTTGGGAGTGGATGGAAATGCCCAGCGAAAATGGAAAAAGAAAATGAAAAACAACAGTTAAAGGTAGAAGCCCAGAAAGCCCCAAATGTAAGAGACAGACTGCAGATGGGGGTGGGGAGAGAGAAAAGGACCAAGAAAGGACAAAGATGAGAGGATGGGCAGGGTGGTGGGTACCTGGGAAACAGCTTGTGGAGGGGTGGTGGGGTTCAGACCTCATCAACAGTGTCAGATGGCAGAAAGAGCAGGTAGAATGAAGGTGGAAGAGTGGCCGTCGGATGTAACAATTACAAAGCCATTAGTTGTGGGAATCTTTTAAACAACCATCCCAACAGTGGAATGGCTAAAATACGGCACTATAATGTAATACTAGGCACTTAAAACATGAGGTAGGTCAGGTACAGTGGCTCATGCCTATAATCTCAGTACTTTGGGAGGCCGAGGTAGAAGGATCACTTGAGACAAGGAGTTCAAGGCCATACCTGGGCAACATAGTAAAACTCATCTCTACAAAAAAAATTTTTTTTTTTAAATTAGACAAGTGTGGAGGTATACACCTATAGTTCCAGGTACACAGGAGGCTGAGGCAGAAGGATCACTTGAGCCCAGGTGTTGGAGGCTGCAGTGAGCTATGATGGCACCAAGCACTCCAGCCTGGGTGACAGAGTGAGACCCTGTCTCTAAGATAACAATAATGATAATAATGAGATAAACCTAGATGCATTAATAGGATAGGTAAATTGTTAATGTCTAAAAAGCAAATGAGAGAGCAGTGAAAATAGCCCAATCTATTAGTGTCAACAGAGGCCCTCCTGGAAGCAAGGTAATTTTGTAAAAGATGCTGGGAAGTAGTGAGAGGGTATAAAGAGAGTAGAAACTGTAGTCCCTGCATTTATGTCATTTTCTCCAGTAGAACTTGGGATAAGTACACTCACCTCAAGTTGGATAGCAGGCAAGGCAAGTTCTGAGTGAATTCAAGGTCCTGACAGAAGAAAGCTCGTGGCCTCTATGGTCGGCAGGGAAAGGAATGCTGGAGGGGGGAGTAGACTAGGAGATTAGAGAACCCTCAAGGATGGGGTGCAAGAAATCAAATTAATACTGTTGAAAAAGCAGACAGGTAATAAAAGCAAGTATTTCTTGAACACTTACTCTGTGCTTTTACTGCAGTATTAATTTAATCCTCACACATCTGCAAAGTAGGTCTATTGTGCTCCCCTTTTTACAGAGGAGGAAACTAAGGCAATGACCACATAAGTAAATCATCCAGGTCACATGACTTGCAAATGGCAGAAGCAAGATTGGAACAAGCTTTCAACCGCCATATTACATAGGAACTTGTGATTCCAGGGTGAAATTTCAAAGGAGGGGATGCTTTGGAGGATTAGTGTGGTTATGCAAATAGCTTGCTAATGTGGAATAAAGAGGTTGTTTGAGCTAAGGCAAGTGAAGGAGCTACAAGATGGAGTAATTGGAAGGATCATCAGGATAGGTATTGGAGTAAGTCACCCAAGGAGTGGTCCAGAAATGAGGTGGAGAAGAAGATTCTGAGTTGGCAAAAATTTGATGATAGAGAGTAAAGCCAGATGACTTAAGCATGAAATGAGAAGGATTTGTATAAGAGAAGAGAACATTAAGAGATTTAAAGCTGGGCTCAGTGATTCATGCCTGTAATCCCAGCACTGTGGGAGTCCGAGCCGGAAGGATTGTTTGACCCCAGGACTTCAAGACCTGCCTGGTTAACTTAGCAAGACCCTGTCTCTACAAAAAATTAGCTGGGCATGGTGGTGTGTGCCTGTAGTCCCAGCTACTTGGGAGGCTGAGGTGGAAGGATCACCTGAGACAAGGAGGTTAAAGCTACAGAGAGCTGTGATCATGCCACTGCACTACAGCCTGGTGACAGAGTGAGAACCCGATTCAAAAAAAATAGATTTAAGATGGCTCTTGCCTACAAGTGGCTTTCAGTTGAATTGTGGAAACAAGACATTAGTAGA
The DNA here is from genome assembly GCF_000164805.1 of Carlito syrichta. NCBI lineage: Eukaryota > Metazoa > Chordata > Mammalia > Primates > Tarsiidae > Carlito > Carlito syrichta. Next base: position 144,551 of record NW_007257438.1, read on the forward strand.
TTATTAACAATAAATGGTAGCAAATGCTAATTGCCAAATAGGAGATTCAGACCCGGAGTTGAGAAAATTTGCTCAGAGTTGGTTTGTCGCTTGATTTGAAGCTGGTTGGTGCCTCTTCTCTCCCCATCTGGCTTTTGGGAATCGGGTTGTTAGATATTTGTTTACTTATTTGGCTTTTTTCCAAAGCACTATCCAACGAACCATAATTAGTACCTACCCAAGTGAGTTTGGTGGGATATAAGAAGAAAAGAAGAATGAAAAATGATTGTTGCATTTCTGTCATGGTTGGCTTCCCTCCATCCTCCCTGAAAATACGGCAGTATCAGAGATAAGTTTTCAGGCATAATTCCATCCAGGGTACAGCTTTACTAAGTCAGAAAGAGCTTGTCCTTCTGAGGGTGGAACCTACCACAGAAGAGGGAAGCATACGCTCACAAGGTGGTATTTGGCCTGTGACACTGCCTTCATTCCCCTGAATCGGAACCTTTTTAAAGCAAACCGTTCTTACCCATGGTTGAAGGCGTATGGTTCAGAGTGGGCCCACCTCAGTGTGCCACCCTCCCTGGCTCTGGGGTTGGGCCAGTGGAGGCTCCTGTCTGGGAGTCTTTATTCAGAGCTAAGGGATGAGGCTCTTCCCTGTTTGCTGGTGGTAGGATAGACGTGAGCCTGCAAGCTGGCAGCCATGGTCTGAAGGAGGGTGCAGGGGCAAGTTGTGTGGAGCTCAGCGGTGGACAGGAGCAGAGATTATCTTCTTATTTGTGTTTCCAAACCATTTTTCTACCAGGGGCCAAAACCCAGAAAAATAATGAAAGAAATAGGTTAAACAAACATTAGCCGGGCTTGGTGGCTCAGCCTGTAATCCCGTGCCTTGGGAGGCTGAGGTAAGTGGATTGCCTGAGCCCGCGGGTTCGAGACCCGCCTGGGCAACTTGGTGAGACCTCATCTCTACAATAAATTAAAAAAAAAAACAAAAAATGAGCCGGGCGTGGTAGTGCGCGCCTATAGTTCCAGCTACTTGGAAGGCTGAGGCGGAAGGATCGCCGGAGCCCAGCAGGTCGAGGCTGCGGTGGCCGGGAGCGGCCACTGCACTCCAGTCTGGGCGACAGAGTGAGACTCCAATTCAAAAACAAACAAACAAACATATATCTGTAATAACTTAGAAGGTTTTCGATGTATCTTCAATGAAAAAAAAGAGATTCCAAATTCGTTTTGGGATTTGGATGTTGTATAAAATGACTCAGTTCATGTGTTTGTCACTTCCCCAACTTGGCGATGTTTGCCTCTTAACAGAGAGAGCATTGTGCAGGATCAACCTAGAGCATATTATCTGTAATAATGAAACGATTTGAAGACTCCTTGTTTTGATTTTTTAAAAAACAGGTGAATAACACATTTATCTATCGTTCACAGCACCCTCCATCCCTCCAGGTTTAGACCTATTTACAATTACACGATTCGCACGCACCATTAAGGATAGCAAAGCAGTAGTTCATCATCTCTAACTGACTTATCTCAACAATGAAAATGCGCTTTTCAGAGTAATTGAAAATAATGGCAAATTTGGATTATAGAACAGTTTTAGAGAAATACATTTCTTTTCTTTCACATTTAAATTTATAACTTTAACTAAGGTAATAAGACTTTGACAAATAGGTTTGAGGTACTTCTTTAGATGTATTAAAACATATCATTGCCTGGTGTGGTGGCTCAGCCTGCAATCCCAGCATGTTAGGAGGCAGAGGCGAAAGGATTACCTGAACCCAGGGGTTCGAGATCAGCCTGGGCAACTTAGCGAGACCTCATCTCTACAATAAACCAACAAATTAGGTGGGCGTGGTGGCACGCACATGTGGTTCCAGCTACTTGGAAGGCTGAGGTGGAAGCATCTCCTGAGTCCAGCAGGTCAAGGCTGCAGTGGCTGTGAGTGTGCCACTGCACTCCAGCCAGGGCAACAGAGTGAGACTCCTACTCAAAAAGCAAACAAATTTACCATTTGTAATTAAATCATTGATGTTTCAGTACATCTAAATAGTTAACTTTTATTTTTGAGTTGGAGTCTCACTCTGTCGCCCAGGCTGGAGTGCAATGGCATGCTCATGGTCACCGTAGCCTCGACCTACTTGGGCTCAGGTGATCCTTCCACCTCAGCTTTCCAAGTAGCTGGGACCACAGGCGTGTGCCACCATACCCAACTAATTTTTTAAAATTTATTGTAGAGACGAGGTCCTGCCATGTTGCTCAAGCTGGTCTCGAACCCCTGAGCACAGGCAATACTCTCACTCCACCTCCCAAAGAGCAGGGATTACAGGCTTGAACAACGGTGCCCTACAACAGTTAACACTTATTGTATAAGTGCTGTAGACCAGATACTGACATAGGAATCTTTTTTTTTTTTTTTGAGTTGGAGTCTCACTCTGTCGCCCAGACTGGAGTGCAGTGGCCGCTCCCGGCCACCGCAGCCTCGACCTGCTGGGCTCCGGCAATCCTTCCGCCTCAGCCTTCCAGGTAGCCGGAATTACATGCATGCGCTACCACGCCCGGCTGATTTTTTGATTTATTGTAGAGATGAGGTCTCGCCTGCCCAGGCGGGTCTCGAACCCGCGGGCTCAGGCAATCCACTCACCTCAGCCTCCCAAAGGCGCGGGATTACAGGCTGAGCCACCGAGCCCGGCGGACATAGGAATCTTATATCCATTATCTGTCTTATTAATCCTCACCATGACCATATAAGGCTAGGCACTAACTCCATTTTATAGATGAACACACTGAGACTTAGGGAAGTTAATATACCCAAGGTCCCACAGCTGGCAAACTTGCCCAGGTGTGTCAGGTTTCTAAATGCTCTTGACCACACTACTCCATGCTACCTCTGAGCTATGACTACCGTTACAGTTTTCGTGTACAGATTTATTTGTCATTTTCTTATCATTTTTTCCCTTTTTTGGGCATTCTTATCATCTTTTATTTGGCACCATTTTTAAGCATTTATTATACACCGGGCAATGTATTAGTTACTTTAAGTACATCATCTGTTCTGTCTCTTTTAATCCTTACAACAACCCTACCTTTAAGTTTTATTTTGTTTTATTTAAAGGAAGGGGAAACTGAGTCTCAGAGAGGGTAAGTCATTTCCCTGGCATCACAGTATTAAGTATGTCAGAGTTTAGGAGTGTTGGTAGGCCTGTGCGGTGGGAATAAAGCAACCATTTTGCAAAGGAAAGCAAAAGAATTTATTCATGTTCAAGAGGGAACAAGACCAACACCAAGAGCGTGACCCAGAGGTTTGGGTGCAGGGCATATTTAAAACTAAGGCATTTATGGGGGAATAGGGGATGGGTAAAAGTTTCCTTCAGCTGCTTTCTAGATGCTGGTAACATCCTCTAGGCGCCTTGAGATTGTGACTTCAGGCAGGGGTCTAAACAGGCAATCACAGAAAGCTGGTCACAATAGAAGGTTAGGCCAGCCTGATCTCACATACCTGGAAGACAAATGCTTGGAAAGAGAAAGGAAGCCAGCCTCAGTGGCTCAGCCTGTAATTCCGCGCCTTTGGGAGGTTGAGGTGAGTGGATTGCCTGAGCCCGCGGGTTCGAGACCC
>NW_007257438.1:148489-150259 GCF_000164805.1 Carlito syrichta
AAAAAAAAAAAAAAAGAAAGAGAAAGGAATAGTCAGCACAAAGAAATAGCCAAGGGGTTACAAGCCATTATCAATTTTACTCAAACAACTGGCTCTGTGAGCTAATCATTAGAGAAGGGCTGAAACAAGCTGCTGCTTTAAGCATGACTAAGCTGGGCAGACTGTAATGATTGCTCTCTAGCCTTTTTAACTAAACCTACTCCATTTTTAGTTTTAAGCAAGCACTCCTGTGTCAACTCTTAATCCTTTTAAGGTATCAGAGTCAAACTCTTGAACTTGGAGTGGAGAGTGGTCTCTGAGATTCAGCCAGAGCAGGGTGCAGTGAAGGATTTGTATGGTTGGAGGAATGAGCCGAGAAGACCACTCATTCATGGTACCAGTAGTGGAAGGACTTGCGAAGTGGAGTGGGTAGCATGTGTGGTCCGGAAGGAGAGCCAGAAAGTGCTGTTTACTTGGAAGATCTCCTGGGGCCTGGTGCTGGTCAGGATTTTTCCCGTCTGGTCTTTACTGAGACCTGCCCCAAGACTCTCCTGGAGGCTTCTCATGTATACCTGGTAGTTCAGGCTCTGGCCAGACTCTGTGGTATTGGAGGTTAAAGCAGGCCCAGGGAGTTCCCCGGGTGGGGGCCAGAGATGCTTTGTGGCAATCCAACAGTCCACCAGCCAATTTGCTGGTTGAAGCAGAACAAAATGAGATACTTTCGAATACACAGAGGGACTGGGTACAGTGGCTTATGCCTGTCATCCCAGTGTTTGCGAGGCCGAGGTCAGAGAATCACTTGAGACGGGGAGTTCGAGACCAGCTGGGTCACATAGCAAAACCCCCATCTCTACAAAAAAATAAAAACCTTAGCCAGAAGTGATGCCACATGTCTGTAGCCCCATTTACTTGGGAGGCTGAGGTGAGAGGATCACTTGAGCCCAGGAGTTCAAGGCTACAGTGAGCTATGATGGTGCCATGACACTCCAGTGGGGTGACAGAGTGAAACCCTATCTCTTAAAAAAATGCTGATGACATACCTCATGCGGCCATCAATTGGCAGTAGATATGCTAGGTATGACTTTCCAGAGCCTTGAACGGTGGTACTCTGTATCAAAGAGACAAACTGAGGATTTGAGACTGGAGTTTAGATCGTCAGGTAGCCTCTGGGTGGAGACTGTCATCCATCCATTCATTTAGCATTTTTGAGCACTTAAACATATTCCTGGTTAGCAGTCTGGGCGCTGGAAGATTCAACAGTAAAGTCTCTGCCAGAATGAGCTAACATTCTTGCAGGAGAAGACAAGACAGAACACACACATGCCCATACACATGTCACATCCAGCGGTAGAACAAGCTGTGAAGGTCAGGGAAGGCCTCTCTGTGGAGGTGAGACTTGAAGGACGCAGAGGCCAGCCATGTGGCTACCTCGAGGAACAGGCCTGCTGGCAAAAGGAGCAAATGCAGAGTTTGGGTGGCAGGAGCGTGCTTGGCAGATCGGAGGCCAAGCAAGAGAACTGCTGAAGCAAGTGAGGAGGGAGGGTGCCGGGGGTGAGGCAGACAGGTAGACCCTGGCGGGCCACGTGAGGATGCCGGATGTTGCTCAACTTGAGATGACAAGCCCTTGAAAAATGTGAGCAGAAGGCTGCCACGATATGCGGTGCATTTTTATTTATTTATTTATTTTTGAGTTGGAGTCTCACTCTGTCGCCCAGACTGGAGTGCAGTGGCCTCTCCCGGCCACCGCAGCCTCAACCTGCTGGGCTCCAGCGATCCTTCCGCCTCAGCCTG